>NC_089595.1:94634272-94934272 GCF_019320115.1 Miscanthus floridulus | reverse complement strand
CATCGGAGGGGCTTGTAGTCTTGCGAGATCACACCAACCGCGTTTGTGATGTGGCCACCACCGTGTACCGGAGGGAACAAGGTCCGCGACGTTTTAGCCGGAAGCTTGACAGTGAAGACGGCAGGGAGCATCCGGGAGAGGCTTGCCGGAAGGCACGTCGGAGACCCACTTGCGCGTGGGGAAGGCCCGAGGCTATCCACGGAGTTACCCGACCGGGAGCTTGGCCCTTGCGAGGGATTCCTTGCGAGGGCCTCCAACGAGGACTAGGGAGAAGCTTGCGTGCTTCTCGATACCTCGGTAAAAATATTAGAGTCGTCGACGGGAGTTTGCATATCTCTACCTTACTCTTTAACTTTCGTATTTACATTGATTGCATTACTCCTTTTACGGTAGAGATAGCAACACATTAGCAAAACCGTAGTTGCACATTTAGATAGTTTGTCTTTTGCATAGGTTTTGCTAAGGTTAGAAAAAGAGGCCATAGTTTAGAGTTAGAATTTTAAGTTGCCTAATTCACCCCCCTCCTCTTAGGCGTCACGATCCCCTTCACACAGCCAGGCCAGAGCATCCATGGCCGACCACGCGCGATAGCGCGCGTGCACGTGGAGCAGTCAGCGTGGCGATTCCGAACTCCCAAACATGGTGATCGCGCCCATGCAGCCAACCAGCCCAAAACCGTGATGTGCACGAATTTTAAAGCACCCAAAACGACTAAATGGTTGCTCCAGGAGCCAAACCATCTTCACCATGCTCAAGATGGCATATGAGACTATCGAATCGAGCTATAACACTACCCCTTAACCCAATCTCTCAAAATAATTTGCTAAACATAGCAATGTCTTCCTGTTGACAAACTTAGAAATTTTCTAAGTTTTTGAGCTGAACTTGATTTCAATTTGTAATTTCTAGGCTAGTAGAAATATTAGATAGTAATATCATTTTTCAACAGCAAGTATTTCACTGTCATCTATAAAGTTCAAATTCCAAACTTTATTTAAGCATCACATGTATGTTTTATAGCATTTTTGTTCAATAAAAATTAGTTTTAAACCCTACTTGATATACATGAACTATTTTTTTGTGCCTCGACTCTTCGAGTACAAGTTGTAGTATCTAAACGCACACACCAACTCACACCAACACACGCACACAAACTCACACACACACACCCTAGTGTGCACGCTAGACCTACACCTACACGAAGAGACTGTACGTGGCTGAGAGATATCCGAAGTCATCCTGGCTTCGCACGTGATGGGCACGTCACCCTGACCATTGTGGCGCATCCACGCATGAGGCTACAGATACACAGGATCTGCAAATTTATTAAAGGGGAAAAACCTCGTGAGGCACGCAAGTGTCGAACCCAGGGTTCGAACTCACGCCCGGCCGCTGGCACACCTGGTGAGCAAGCCAACTGAGCTACGCTCGGTCCTCTATACATGAACTATTGGATCAACTTTTGTTTAACATTTTTATTGATCATTTTAAGTTATAAGAAATTTATCTACACATTCTATCACATGCATTAACACATAAACATGATGCTCATGACATGTTTTAGTAAATGATTTAGGATGTAACAACGAGGGTGTTACATGCATATGTTGCAATGGTTGTGCGTGTATGTTGCAAGCGCCTATCTCCAATATTTCATCTGGTTTTTGTACACATATGTTGCAAGTGTTGCAGACGTATGTCTCAAGTGTTTCATCTGTCTTTTTTTGTATGTTGCAAGTGTTGCATCTAGATGTTTTAAAAGTAGATCGGGATGTTGCGCATGTTGCAATGGTGTTTCAACTGTATGTTCTAAATGTTTTATCTGTTTTAGACATATGTTGCAAATGTTTTATCTGGATATTACAAAAGTAGATCGGGGTTTTGCACGGCGCGGCCTGTGGCTATCACTGTGTGGGCCGCGGGTCCCTCCGACGGATGCGGGGCGCGGGTGCTAGGGGGGCGGGACGCGAGGCGTGAGGGGATGCAGATAGAGGAACGGCACGGGTGTCGGAGCCACGCCTAGAGACGATGTCTGTCCGGACATCCGAACGCTAGGCGTACTCTCTTTTTTTTTTTGAAAGTGACGGTAGTAGCACTGCCGTGCTTGCATTTTTATAGAAGCAAGTACTGCAGATATCTAAAAGGTTAAAAATACGGATTACAAGAAAGAAAATGAAACTCAAGAACCATGGTAAAAGCAAAGAGATTAGTCTCCTTAATGAGCTGCCACGAGCTCCTCGCCCCAGGCGATAGGTCTTGCTCACTTGGTCTATTGACATCTTTGCAGTTCTGCAGGCCAAGGCTTAGGTTCTTCGGGAGGCAAGAACGAAAAGCTTTACCTTTCAAAAAAAAAAACTTTTCAACCTATTTTTCTCTCGTACCTTTTCAGCCTGGCTTATCAGCGAAACGATTAGGCCGTAAGAAAAGCTTGATGGATTGACTCTACGAAACATTTTGTAAGTTTGATCTTGTCAGATCCGGGAATAAGGATAACCCCTGATTTCAGTTAGCAGAACGCCACAGAACCAGCATATCTTCTACTGTTACAGAGGTCCAGGATGACATTAGTGGATCGGTACATGTTTGGGGGAATTGCTTGTGTGCCATTAAAAAAGATCGTAATGTCCTGTGTATCTCTGAAAAAGTTCAGCGGTCTTCAGAGCTACTGCTCCAACTTTTTTGTGCCATCCATGCCACTACCGTCAGTTTGGGCTCTAACGCCGTCAAACTGCAGGTGTGAAAAGTCAAAAATACCCTTAAGTTTAAATATGTCATTAATTTTTTTGAGCATCTTAACGACTTTAAATGAAAAAACTCAAAACTAAAAAGTTGTAGATCTCGTCGAGATCTATAATTTTCATATAAAAATTATCTTCATTTAATTCCGTAAAAAATATGATTTGATATGATTAATATATCTTAGAAAAATCATATCTTTTTTTTG
This sequence comes from Miscanthus floridulus, assembly GCF_019320115.1. Taxonomy (NCBI): domain Eukaryota; kingdom Viridiplantae; phylum Streptophyta; class Magnoliopsida; order Poales; family Poaceae; genus Miscanthus; species Miscanthus floridulus. The sequence goes on along the minus strand of NC_089595.1, from coordinate 94,931,328 downwards.
CGAAATTAAATGAAAATAATTTTTATATAAAAATTATAGATCTCGACGAGATCTACAACTTTCTAGTTTTGAGTTTTTCATTTGTAGTCGTTAAGATGCTCAAAAAAATTAATGGCATATTTAGACTTAAGGGTATTTTTGACTTTTCACACATACAGTTTGACGGCGGTAGAGTCCAAACTGACGGCAATGGAATGGAGGGCACAAAAAAGTTGAAGTAGTGGCGCTGAAGACCGTTTAACTTTTTTAGGGACACACAGAGTATTACGATCTTTTTTAATGGCACACGAGGAATTCCCCCTACATGTTTGCATTGCATCCGCTGACATTGAAAACTTGTGTATTTTCTCACTGGCTAAACCGTGGTGAGGAAAAATATGCAAAACAAGACAACCAATATGTGTATTTTCTCAACGAATACTTGTTTTTTCAGAAAATAATATGCAAAACAAGACAAACAAATAGGTGAGAAAACCAGTATTCCTATTTCCTACAAGAACATACTAACATGACCCAGTCACTGCATCTTCCTAGACTCAGTTGGCCAACTGTCAAAAAATGACCACGCAGCTACCGCTTGGATGATGCGAATGCTGGCCAACCGAGTGCCCATTTTCACTTCACTCGACGTTCCCGGTAGCCTTTTCCTCAACGCCGGTCCAGATAGCTTCTCTGCTTGCTGTTCACGTCGATGCCTCTCCCTTGACGACATTAACCTATACGGCAGCACTCCACGCTGGGCCAAACTCGGTTAAACGTCCCCGACGTGTCTTGACCAGCCAGTCAACTGGACCCGGTCGAGTACTCGGCAGTCGGCACAGGCCGCAACAGTACTGAGCCTCAACAAGGTATCATACCAGAAAATGGCTCCGAAAGCGAAGATTTTTTTAATAGCATAGCTCCAGGATTAGCCTAACTAGCCAATGACAGGATTAATCGCGCTGATGTACCAGTACCATACTTTCTTACGCGCAAAGGGACCGACCAATAATTTAAGAAACCAACAGCTTTACATCCCTAAATACTGCAACCAAGCTAAACTCACTAGTCAGATCCAAACATACTTTCTGACCGCACTTTCCCTCTTTTCCCAACATGTATCTACCCAAAACGAATGAAAAAGGAATGAGAAAAGAGAAAAACTCTAGTAGATGGATCTCAAACCAGATCATCCTCTGGGGTACCCTGAGGACTCCTCACCATCTCAAGCATACTGACCACCTCAGCCATGTCCGGTCGTTGAGAAGGCACCTGAGATGCACAAACCAGCCCCAGCTTGATGATCAGTGTGGCCTCCTCCATCGAGAATTCACCTGATAGCCGTGGATCCATGCAGTCCTCCAGCCTGTCATCATCAAGCACACCTCTGACCAGATCAGAAAGCACAACGACATCATCTTCCAAGTACTCCACGGGCCTTCTGCCTGTCAAAATCTCAAGGACCAGCACTCCAAAGCTGTATATGTCGCACTTCTCTGTGACCTTGACCGTTCTGCAAGTGAACTCAGGTGCCATGTATCCCAGTACGCTCTGGATCTTGCTGCTGAGCACATAGCGATCCAGCATCGGCAGCAGGTTCACGAGACCATAGTCACCAACCCTGGGCTCACCATTTGTGTCTAGCAAGACATTGCTGGACTTCAGATTGTAGTGGATTATACCGTAGCGGTGCAAGTGCGCAAGTGCCCGGGCCACACCAATGATTATGTCAAACCTCTCCATCCATGAAAGCGAGCTCTCATATGAGCACTCGTGCAGGTGCTGATGCAAGCTCCCAGCAGGCATGAATTCATATATAAGGAGCTGCAGTGAGGAAGTCCAGTAGAAGCCTTTGAGCGTGACAATGTTATGGTGCCGCACCTTGCCTAGAAGCTTGACGTGCAGCTTGAAGTCATCCTCTGACTTGACCATACTTGAAACTGTAAGCTTCTTGATGGCCACTGGCTGGCCATCTCTGAGCACTGCCCTGTAAACAGTACCAAAGCCTCCACGCCCAAGTTCGCAATCCTTATTCAGCAATGCATGCCCATCAGCACTGAAATCCGAGCTGCCTCTGCCAAACATGACGAGCTTCCCAGACTTGGCCTCATTTTCAGGAGATTCAGCTGATTGGCTATGATAATCATCTGACAATGCAGCAGGAAGTGCCGAGCGGGAAACTGTTGCACGGGCACGGCAGTTGAGCACTGTTATAGTGACCACACCGATAAGAATAACTGCTCCACCCACAATGGCGATGAGTGTGGAGATGCTCAATATCATCTTCTTCTGGTGCTGGTTCCTTGGGGAACTTGGGGCAACATCCGACCAGGGGTCTGATGAGGAGTTAGGGTTGAAAACAATTGGCTTTGGCATGACACCGTTGCAGGAACTGTTCTTCTGTGAACTGCAAAGGCCGTCATTGTCAGAGATGAAAGAATAAGGGATGCTGTCAAAGAAGCGACTGTTGGGGAGGCTCCCAGACAGTGAATTGTGAGAGACATTGAAGAAACGCAGGCTGTCAAGTTTAGAGAGCTCCATCGGCAAGGTGCCGTTCAGCAAGTTATCTGAGAGATCAACTGTTTGAAGACTAGTAAGGTTACCCATGGACATAGGAATTGGTCCTGCAAGTTTGTTGTGTGATAGATCCCTGCAAAGAACCTGAATTAGTGCCTAGTAATCGACAGAAGCGCTTTGCCTTGTTTGTTGCAATAATTTTTTTTAATCAGCAACAAAATTCGTGCAGAATTTGACTCACGTTTTTTAGTGTATCCAAGAGAAGCATGGAACCTGACAGTGGGATAAGGGCAAAGCAGCAAGACAAAGATGTCACCCACGTTTTCAGTTTAGTGCTTCCAAACAGCAAATAAGACATGCCTATCGCTTTCTAAGTGACACCTCCAACCTAGGAAGCAGAGAACTAGCAAAAACTAACACGAGAAAAAAAAACATATGGAAACTAGTAGTCATCTAGTCAACCACTAAACACGCATGCACATGCACTAGGAACTGGGTAATGCCAGCAAAAAGGATCACTTACAAAGCAATCAGGGATTTGCATGTGCCGATCTGGTCAGGAATGCCTCCAGTAAGTGAATTCCTCCCCATTAGCAGCTGTCGGAGTGCCACCGCACCTCCAATCTCCGGTGGTACAACCCCGTCAAACTTGTTTGCACTCACATCCAACACCTCAAGCACCAGCATCATTCGAATGCTTGCAGGAAGCTGACCCGACATGGAATTCGAGGACAAATTCAGGTACTGCAATCTTGCAAGGGTGGTAATCTCAGGCGGGATCGCCCCGGTGAAAGCATTGGCTGAAAGGTCCAGTGCCTCCAGGGTCGCAGCAGCATCACCGAGAACCTTGACCCACCCTGACAGTGCATTTCCAGCGACGGAGACGCGCTGCAGAGGTGGCCCAAACACCCACCATGGGAGCTCCCCAATGAGCGCGTTCTGGCTGAGGTCGACCTCGACCAGGTTCTTGCAGCCCGAAATGGCGTCCGGGATGGTACCGACGAAGTGGTTGCCAGACAAATCCAGTCTCTCCAGCGCCGCCATCTCCCCAATCCACGCCTGGAGCTCCCCTGATAGGCCATTGCCACCAACGCCGAGAAAACTCAGCCCGGACAGCCCACGCAGCGACTCGGGCAGCCCGCCGGTGAACGAGTTGTGCCCGAGATCAAGGGACTTGAGCAGCCCGGCTTCACCGACGTCCGCCGGTATCTCCCCTTCGAGGAGGTTGCGGCTCAGGTCCACCACACGCAGCGAGCTGCTCCGCGGGAACCCGCCGGGCACGCTCCCGGAGAGCAGGTTCCCGGAGAGGTCCACCGACCTGAGCGACGGCAGCGACCAGATGCCATCGGGGACCGGGCCGGTGAGCCGGTTGCTGGAGAGGTTGAGCGACACGAGCGAGTCGCAGGACGCGAGCGAGGTGGGGATGCCGCCCGAGATCGCGTTGCCCGAGAGGTCGAGGGCGCGGAGGCGAGGGGGCAGCGCGTCGGGGAGCGCGCCGGAGAGGCGGTTCCCCGGGAGCGCGAGCGAGACGAGCGCGTCGAGGCGGAGCAGCGCGGACCGCGGGAGGCGCCCCGCGAGCGACGCGGCGGGGAGGTTGAGCGCGGCGACGCGGCCCGTGCGCGGGTCGCAGGAGACCCCCGGCCAGGCGCAGGCGCGGTCGGCGTCCTCGGACCAGGGCGCGAGGCGGCCCGCCGGGTCGGAGAGGCCCGACTTGAGGACGACCAGCGCCAGCACGTCGTCGCTCACGGTGGCGGCCGCGGCGACCCGGGCCGACGCGGCGAGGAGGACCAGGACGGGGAGGAGGAGGGGGCGCAGGCGGCGACGGAGGCGGGAGGGAGTCGCCATTGCCGCGGCGGCGGCGGCGGAGGAGGAGGAGGTGGGCGACGAGATCATAGGAAGTGTTCGTTCATTGATGATTGGACTGGAGCGGCGGTTCGCTCGCGGCGCAGATGCACTGTTGTTTCCTGACTGCTGTCCTTGCCGCCGGGTTACTGGTTTCGTCTGGGGAGTGGGAACTGGGAAACCGCTTGCAATTAATGCTCCGCTGGCCACTGCGCAGTGGGGCTACCGTCTGGCTCGAGGTTGGTCCACAATTTTAGCATTTCCAAATCAGCCTTGCGCCTTGTTTAGATCACCTCCAAATTCCAAATTTTTTGACTCTCTCCATTACATTAATTTTTAGCTGCTTGCATGGAGCATTAAATGTAGGTAAAAAAAAATAACTAATTGCACAGTTTAGTTGGAAATCACGAGATGAATCTTTTGAGCTTAGTTGGTCCACAATTGGACAATATTTACCAAATAAGACGAAAACGCTACTATTCATCGGGTTACAATTTTTTGCAATCTAAACATGACCTTGGTTTGTTTCCCGGCTTTTCAGCCAGCCCGGTCAGTCCGTTCGGCTAGTACTCACTGCTACCGTCTATCGGCCGGTTCTCACTGGTTTCAGGTAATTTAATAGTGTTCTAGGAGAGGATAAGGTGAAATAAGTGAGACAAATCGAGATTTTATATTTTATAAACTAGCGTAGATATATTATATTTTTTTAATATGCAGAGGATTTTAGAACATGATTAGTTAACGTCTACACGTGCCGCAGACCGCCACGCCAAAACTGTGGCGTCTCACATCGCTGTTTGGTTGCCGCCGTGGTTTTGGCACGCTGCACTCACGCCACACGCGCGTAGTTCATTTTCATTGCCAACTCACGCCGCAGGTGCGGTGGCCGTTTCATTCGCCGTATTTTAGCGCATCCGTGGCTTAGGCGAGGCGCGGTTCGGCGTGAAACAAACACACCCATAGTATTTAAAAGTCAATTTTGTTTACCGGCATATTATCTACAACCAAGGCTAGTGTGACTAGGAAAAGGTAGAAGGGGGGCGGTCCACCGTGCAGATTGCCACGATGAGGGTGAGATCAACAGCAAGGTTGTTCATTGGTTGAGTTCATGTGGTGGTAGTAACATACTCGAGATTTCGTATTTTAAGTAGGCATACATACATCATTTTTTTTAGGTCAACACGGGGGAGTAAAGCCTCTCCACCTGAATTTTCATTCCACGGATGCCGGGCTAGCCAGAGGTGGAAGGGCTTTAGCGCCAATCCGTATCATTTTTTTTTTGAATATGTAGAAGCTTTTAGCATTTAAAAGAAATCAATTTTATCTGGCAACATACTATCTACTACATCCAAGGCTAACATGACTAGGAGAAGGCAGGAGGGATCCACATTGGCACGACGATAGAGGAGGAGGTCGTCGAGGGTGAGATCATGGCCTCATGGTGGGGGTAGCTAGGGTGTTTGGTTCCAGGGACTAAAGTTTAGTTCGTGTCACATCGAACATTCGGATGCTAATTAGGAGGACTAAATATGAGCTAATTAAAAAACTAATTACACAGGAGTAGACTAATTTACGAAATGAATCTATTAAGCCTAATTAAGCCATCATTAGTACATATTTACTGTAGCACAATATTATCAAATCATGGACTAAATAGGCTTAAAAATTCGTCTCGCAAATTAGTCGCAATCTGTGTAATTAATTATTTTTTTAATCTATATTTAATACTCTATGTATGTATCAAACATTCGATGGAACAGGGACTAAAATCTGGACTAAGGAACCAAACACCCCCTTAATTAATTGAGTTCATGTGATGCTAGTAGTATACTCGTGATTTCACATTTTAAGCAAGCATAGATATATCATTCTTTTTTTAATATACAGAAGATTTGAGCATTTAAAAATCTTTTTTTTTCTACTGACATACTATCTACAACCAAGACTAACGTGACCACAAGGCAGGGGGGTCCATAATGCCGTGACAACAGAGGAAGACGATGTGGAGGGTGAGATCATGGTACCATTGTTAATTGATTGAGTTCGTGCGGTGCGGGACTGCCGGTAATAATATATATATATATATATTCTCTTTGCTAGGGCATTGGACTTCTTTAAATACGATGAAGAGAAAGAAAGCCATATTTCAGTGGCTTTTCCTTCTACGCAAAAATGGCTTGGCTTTTCTGATTTTGGCTTGGTTTTTGCTTTAGAAGTCATTGTCTTGTGTACATGATCGATTAAGCTAGTGGAGAAGCCGTAACAAAAATCATACCAAAATGGACCATAACATATATGATTCTTGGTACCGGTTTGTTAGTTTAGCGAGGGTAGTAGAAAACCATTTAATTTGATGCTCTCCTAGCTTATCACCCTATTCGTCGATGCTGAAATTTAGCTTATGCTAATGCTTATACTGAAATATTATAAGAAAAAAATATTATTCTATAACTAGAAAATAAGCTCAAGCAATCGGTGCCTATATGTTGATCTGGGCGGCGAACATGGCCTATAGGTTGATCAGGGCCTACCCAACGTCACTGTTGTACCATGTGCGTGGTGGCTAGGCCGCACCAGCGTCATCGTTGTGCTCAATGGCTAGGGCCGGGGCCACGCCGACATGACTCCGAGCGGGCAGTGACCCTGTTCTTATGAGTACAGTACTGTTTTAACGAAGAATAATGTTTTTTTTTTCATAATAAATCAGCGAACAGTGCGGCTCGTTCGGGCCAAAAGCTAGGGTCTTGGACTAGCCACCTAAATCTGGCCATCTGGTCATCTATAAATAATTTTAAAATCGAATTGTCTAGTGTGTGACAGAAGTCAATCTACTAAGAAACCGTATGTCATGTTTGTTTCTGACCTTTTTCAAGTCTTAAAATTCATTATATTGACTAATTTCTTTTTCTCAGTACATCGATCTCGCCCTTTTGTTTGGTCAAGTAGTTGGAAATTCGTGATCTAAAGAGAAAGAATTGGAAATTCATTGATACATGAACAAGAGAGTTGGAAACTCGTCGAAGTCGAGACTTCAACTTATAGCCTCGCTAAACATAATCAACCACCCACTTGTTAGGACCGGTTTCGAACGTGGGAATCATGAGAGAATCGGACTGTTTAGTGATGTGAAATTATTGGATTTTCAAAGAGGCCTCGGCAGCCAAGATTGTCCTTGCGTGGCATTACAAATTGCAGCAGCTGATCGTGTGCGTCCTTCGGGCTTGTACGCTACTCCCAACAACTTGCTAGCACTATTTGGACAAGGCACGGCAAGGAGCACACAGTACACACAGTAGCACAGTCGTTGAGCCGTACGGGTACAGCTTTCAAAATTCAAAGCTCAAAGGGGCCGGATGAAATGAGCTGGAGATTCCAAAGGACGATCCTATCAGTGCATCAAAAGTTCGAAAGGAAGGAGGTCTGTACGAAGCAATTCGATTTGCGACACTTTTCGTTGAAATTTAGCTTATGCTGATATTTATATTAATTTATTGTGGGAGAAAAAATACTGTTCATTCGTTTAAAAGTACTGTTCGAGTATTTCACACGAACAGGGGGCGGTAAGTAGTAAAACACGAACAAAGAAATGCATCAGATTCTTTGTTTTGTTTTTTTTGCCCACTCACTCGTTTCATGCCGCAGCACTGACAACACCGCAGCCAAGCAAACAGTAATGGCTTAACCCCTGCGAGAAGCGAGAAAGGCTGGAGAGATGGTTGGTGGGGCAGGAAAAGAAAAAGGAGCAAATTCCCTGAGCCGTCCCCATGCATGCCAGCTCGGTGATGTCCTCGCCTCCTCGGCCTGCCACCCGGACACCGGGGTTTCATTGACAGCAAACCTACTGTGTCCCAACACTGCAGTTCCAGTTGGTCCCTCCCTCTGCAAAAGTTGTCATCTGATCTGGTCTCCATTCGAGCCCTCGTAATTCTCTTTTTCTTTTCTTGAATACGTAAAAGTTTTGCACATTTTTGTATCAAGGTCGATAAAACTTGTTTGTTACATCTTCGCGCCTTGCCCCCGGCGCGCTAGGAGGGACAAATAGATGTACAACACGGTCTTCCCCCTAGCAAACATTACATAGGCGATTACTCACGCCTAGTAATTTTCTTTGGTCGGCATATATATTTTGTCCAGAAATGAAGTACAATGCACCAAAATTTATTAGGATTCTTACCAGTGCTCAAGGCATTGTGCTCTTGCATGTCGATCTTTTACAGATCAATCAGGCAAAGATTTGTGGTAGGTAGCCAAGGAGTACAGATATATGATATATCAAAAGGTAGCTGCCCAAGAGAGTATGTACAGTAGCAACTTACAAAGGAATCCAAGGCAAAATGATGTTACTTTAGCAGATCAACTGCAACTTTAGCCAGCAGTGAAGTGGTCAAATAGAAGCAGCCAGGAAGAACATCATACCAGAAGCCTCAGTATAGCAACTTTATGCTTGTCCCACAAAAAACTAGGCCCTGTTTAGGGCGCGTTTAGTTCCGAAAATTTTTGGCTTTTGGCCACTGTAGCACTTTCGTTTGTATTTGACAAAAATTATCCAATTATGGACTATTTAGGCTTAAAAGATTCGTCTCACGATTTCTTGGCCAACTGTGTAGTTAGTTTTTTTTTTCGTCTACATTTAGTACTCCATGCATGTGCCGCAAGATTCGATGTGACGGGGAATCTTGAAAATTTTTTGTTTTTGGGTTGGAACTAAACGGGGCCTTAGATTGCCTCAAAATTCTAAGTTTTTTCACTCTCTCTCTATCACATCAATTTTTGGACACATGTATGGAGCATTAAATGTAGGTAAAAAAAATAACTAATTACACAGTTTGGTTGTAAATCACGAGACGAATCTTTTAAGCCTAGTTAGTCCATAATCGGACAAAGTTTGTCAAATACAAACGAAACGTGCTACAGTGTCCAGATTGCAAAAATTTGCAATCTAAACAAGACCCTAACCGCAAAGTAACACATGAACTGTTGCGCACCCAAATCTGAAGCAAGGCCACCAGCCGCCAGCCCCTGAGCTAGGCCATAGCATGATTGTATCAATCATTGGCGCAGTCAGACACTCTGGATTTCGATTTCGATATGAAGCAAGCATGCTTGGGATAACTCGCAAGAACATAATAGTTGGTAGTGGCTCAAGTACAATACACATGAGTTGTGTTGGATGGTATGGTCAATGGTCATAGACAACAGCAGCACAAATGTAGAGCGACTGATCCGAATCATTGCTACAAAGATGTCTACACAAAAACAAATTTAATGTAATTGAGAAAAGGCACCCAGCAAACCATGTCTCTTGCAAATACCTTATCCACGATGTTTCCTATGGACCGTTCGCTTCGCTGAAAAAACAAACAGAAATATTGTTCCGACTGATTTATTAGAAGAGAAAAATACTGTTCCGGCTGAAAAAACAAGCTAAAAAAGACAAATTATAAGAGAAGCGAACAGGGCCATAACATGAACCGGAAGAAGCGAAATGCAAGAGGAGGCATAATGCAAAAGGTAAACGAACAAACAGAAAAAGCGAAAAGGAATGCATGTGATGAGGTGGCCACCAATGGAACTGTAGTAAGGTCCAAAGGCCACCCACTAGGCCCTGTTCTTGCACAGCTCTAAAGTGACGGCAGAATGTGCACTACTACAATTCAGACACAAGCTGAAGCAAACATGTGTGAAGCAAATTATGGGTTGCGTCTGATATGGCAGCTCAGCAAGATCTGCTTCCAACCAGCCCAAGCGTGCAGCATGAATGATATAAATAATGATATGGAACTCAGGAATCTGTGCAAAAAAGAATAGTTACCTCCACGAAAGAATAAAAATGTGTGTTTTGGTTATATACTAACAAATTCTTCTGTAGCATTACAACCCAAAAAGAACTAAAATCCGTACTGCTAACATATCGTGTATCAGCTCAGAGAAAAAAAAAAAGTGAAGTACAAACCGTATGAAGTGAGGCAATCCTTCACCTCTTCCCGGATAAGGGTCACTTTATCAAGCATGAGTTCCATCAGTTCGAGCTGTAGTTGTCTTTCATTGACTCTTTCCTGCAAGTCAGGCAGATGGAAGTATCTTCTCCCTCATTTGACAGCTACATTCAAAGTTCTGTAGGAGCTTAGTCATCCCAATCCACATCCCAACCATCTTTGCTATTCGTCTGTGCCTGTGATCTCAACGAAAGGCCATTTGCTGAGACACTGCTTGTAGGTTTCTTATCTGCAGGTCCTGCTGGTGCTTCTTCATCATCCCAGTCATCATCCCAGCCGTCTTCCCAGCCATCTGTGGTGCTTGCGGTGTTGTCCACCCCTGAAGAGTTCGGTGCTTGACCTCCCATCTCAAGCTGTTGGTATGGGACTCCAACATTGCCTCTTCTCTTTGCAAACTTACAGCAGGCGCATACAACGCCAACCAAAACAATAGTGAAAACAAAAAAAGAGGCTCCATAAATTGGATTCAAACGCATTGCATAGGCTGCAAGCTGCTGCAACTGTTGCTGCAAATCATAAACCGATTGCCCAACATGTATGATGCAGTCCTCCTTTCCATCACTTAATGTAATATTCCCAACATCTGAACTGGTATATGCTATGTTCATCTGGTAATATAAATTGGACCAAAAAAATTAGCGGACAAGAAAATCAAAATGATAATGCATATAATAAAATTTCAAACAAAAACCTTGGAATAGTAATTACTCCCTCCGTCCTAAATTATGGAGTAGTTCACTTTAGCTTTATCCTAAGTCAAACTTCCCTAACTTTGACCAAGTTTATAGAAAAATACACCAATATCTATGACATCAAAATAGTTTCATTAAATTCTCCATGTCTTGATAGTGCATTTATTTCAGCTTGCAGATGTTAATATATTTTTCCAAAAATTTGGTCACAGTCAGAGAAGTTTAACATTGGACAAAGCTAAAGCAAACTATAATTTGGAACGGAGGAAATACTATATTTAGACAAGCACGCATTTAATCCTCTTAAAAATATGAGAAACAAATGCAGTTCAATTGCATCAAATATGTAAGGAACAAAGACTCAGCTTGTATGCTCAAAGGCCTAGTATTCTGGTTAGTCTCAAAGGTCACATGTAGCTTCTCAATCTCAAACGGAATGTACAGGCAATCTACCCAGTCTAACAACTCAAAAGTACATACCCTACTACTACAGGCCCCGAATGAACACATGAGGTGAGAATGGGGAACCATGAAAATCTTACGCTCTAAAGTAAAGCCAATTTTGAAACACTACCTCACCATATATGACCCAAACTTAATTTGGCTGATCAGTTACTCGAGTAAATCTCAACATCTATTCGACTTAAATATGCATACTATTCAAGAAAACCTAATATGCAAATGTTGTAACAGAGTACATTACATACCTGTCCAAAGGCACCCTTGATAAGATGTAGAGGCTTCTTATCATTTTTTATATTTGATGATGGTTCTTTGACATTAACGTCAATATCATGCTGGCCTTTATTCTGGACAATAATATATGACCCACCTGAAGCTGCAAGAATAAATAAAAGGCCCATTTTATATTCATGACAGTGTAGCCCATACATATGTTATGCATTACTATGATTTCCATGTCTATTCATATATCTCAAGGCCAGAGAAACAAAAAATACAGTTTGCATTAAATAACGGCTTTATCATTCCCGAAACAACCTCAGCTTATGTACCAATATTTTCTTTCAGTATCTGTTAAAACGTTTAGAGTTATCGGTTTTAGGGAAGAAAAACTGCCAGATCTATACAGTAAAATTGAACTTAACCAATAACCATTTACCACCGTTTCATATGTTCATGATGACATAATAACTAAAACAGGCACATCCCTGGCGTCATTGTACCATACATTTTTATTGTCGCCCACAATAGGACCTCTTTCCTGGTTTTATGAGGAAAGAAAGACTAATATATGACAAAAAATGATTTAGGACGATGCAGTGATGCACTTAGATGGCAAACCATTGTATGGTGTGAAACACTGAAACTTGAGAAATATACTTCCGAGCTTAGACCCCGTTTTAATCCCATGGGATTCTGGGAATCCAGATAAAAAATAATCCCAGAATCTCAATATCTCATCCAAACGGTCTGGATTTTAAAGAGATTTTAACTCAAAGATTCTTAGAATCTCAAAACTGCTGTGATTATTTTTATCCGGATTCTCATCTCTCATTGAATTCAAACGGGCCCTTAATTAATAGTTGGTTCACATATTATGTTAACGTTGGAAAATCTTTGAAATTTCTACAACTTAAATTTAAGGATATCCAGGCACGTAAATTATCTTATGACCTCTTACTGTTTTCTTGATTTTAGATAGCTTGATTAATTTAGCTACAAAGATATCGTGAGGCACTTCCCACCATAGATTAATACAATTACATCTGACTAGAATCACAAGGTAAATGTACTCACCGAATTATATATGCAAATAGGAAACACTACCAATGTTATCAAGTCGCCTGATTAATCACGATTAGTCGTCCTAGTCGGAATCCTGGACTCGACTAGGGGCTATGACTCGATTAGGGTGATTAGTTTTGTGGTTGTCCGAGTAGTTGGACGGCTAGGGGGTAGACGACCAGAAAAAAAATGGAATTGCTCGGCAGCTTAGGACATGGGCTGCATCTAGGATGGCTTGGGCCACTTGGGCTCATGTTTTTCAGCCCAATTTGCAACCCTACATGCAGCCACCACCCTAAAGTTATCTTCATGCTTGATTTGTACTCTAGGACACATATCATATTAGTCTATGTTTGGTACGTTAGTCTTGATATATATAGGACGACTAGGACCGACCTTGGACAACTAATCGTGACTAGTCACCTAGTCAGTCCCATGGTGACTATGCTTAGGATCAACTAGACAACTTGATTGAACACTAGTACTATAAATGCAGTTTATTCTGAACAAAACGCATTAAATGAATCACATTGCTTTTACGGTTTTACCCGTGCAACAAACTAACCAAAGCTAAAAGGCAGATACACATGAACCTTTATGAGCTACAAATTCAATACAACACTCCTAATTCTGACTCAACATCCCTGATACAGCAATCGGATAGCACGGGGACATCCAGAAAGTGATACTTAATAAATTATACTGCTGAATTTCCAATAGAAATCAAGGCATTACCATCATCAGAAACCTGAAGGCAAGCAGAAAATTCCTTTCCAGAGGAACACTTGTGCGCACACTTCTCCATCGCCTCCTTCAGTTTATCAGTCTCCTCCCTCCTCCCCTGACTTCCTGTGTCCTCCTGGCCTGTCCCGCCATTCGGTCCTGGAACTCCTGGGGGAGGACTGCCCGCCTTCTGCAAATTATTCTCCTGCGTGGGCGGCGGTGGCAGTGGTGATGCAGATCCATGTGCCTTACCCCCTTCCTTGGTATCCTTCGGTGGTGATGGCAATGATGCCAGTGGTTTCTGATGCTGCTTGCTCTCACCCTGCTGCCCCGCAGCTGAAGACTGCCCAGAAACGGTTGGTGCAGGAGCGTCCTGTAGAGATCCAAACAACCTTCTGAACCCAAATTCCCTTCAATCCATTCACGAATCACGAGAACGCTAATCTAAAATGCTAACTTAGCATAGATGATAGGGTTCTCACCTCGCCGGAGTTGGGGTTCTCGCCTTCCCGAAGGCTTCTTCTACCTGAAGCAGAAGCAGGGGCAGGGTGTAGCGCCGAGGCGAGCAGTAGCAGCACGACGACCGCGGTGAGTCCGCAGGCGCCCATCGGCTGGGAGCCCGGCGGCGGGAGGCTAGTTACCGCGTCAGCCGATTCGTCGTCGATTCTGGCAGCGCGGCAGGGGTGCTGATCGCATCGGCCGTGGCGCCCCGGCGGCTCCCCCTCGACGACAGATCCGGGATCCCCGACGAGGGCGTCGGGGCGCGCCGCCTGGTCGGGATCTGGAGGGTGGGGGGCTAGGAGGATTCTGAATGATCAACGCGTTTTCTGCAGCCTCGCGGTTCGAGAATCGAGATTTCGTGGGGTTCTATTGGTCCGATCGATGCAGCTGCAGGCGAGGAGGATTTCGGGTGCGTGAAGAGGACAAGAGGAAGATTTGGAGGAGGCCTTCGCGGCTGCCGGCTTCGGCTTCGGCTTCGCTACGCGCAAGTGCTGTTCGTCGCGGTCAGACTTGTGCCGTCCGTGGACCGTTGCGGTTTGGTCTCCGTTTCGGTGAAAATTTTGTTCGAGACGCACACGCACACAACACACACTTGTCCGGGCACTGGACCAAACTTCGTTGAAATTTCATCGTGCTAGCTGCCTGGATCGCTGGACGCTGACGTGTTAAGAGAAGTCGGGAATGTAACTGCAGCGATGTTGCTATACGATCAACTTAGGGCGCGTTTAGATCCAAAATTTTTTGGTTTTGGCTATTGTAGCACTTTCGTTGTTATTTGGCAATTAGTGTCTAATTATGAACTAATTAGGTTCAAAAGTTTCGTCTCGCGATTTCTCGGTGAACTGTGTAATTAGTTTTTTTTTCGTCTATATTTAGTACTCCATGCATATACCGCAAGATTCGATGTGACGGATACTGCGCAAAAATTTTTGGTTTTTGGGTGGAACTGAACGGGGCCTTAGAAGAAAGGGCATGATCAAAAAAAAAAACTTAGAAGAAAGGGCTTATCCATCCACATGAATCTACAGAACAAAGTGGAGATGGTAAATAGAATTATTATAGTAGTAGCAAGCAGTGCTATTTCAGGAACGAAAACGGGACTCACAGGGGATCAGATTGCTTGCTGTCGCAGTATGTAGCTTTACATTATGCTTTGCAAAAGCACATGGATTTTTCTCTTCTGGGGCATGTGGAATGAATAAGAGTGGCAGAGATGGAATCTCGTATAATTCTGTTATGGTGTAGCCTTAAGGTAAGGTGCTATGCTAATATGCTATGGTGTTTTATTCCTTGCGTACAGATTCATGGACAGTTGTACATGGCTGCAAGATGGATTAGAGGTTTAGAGCCATCAGCCATGCATGTTTAATTAGTCGATAATCCTACAAAAAGTTGGCTCGTCAGTGCACTGATCCCTGCCGTCCTTCCCACGTCAAGCTCGCACAAACTTTCGTGCCGAAGAAATGGCGTATAGCCGCCTCGCTGGATCGCAGGACCACACTGGACACTGCAAGCATGTCTAAATACCACGCACGCACGTCGACGACCGGGGCATTAGCATCAGTGCAGTACTGCAGTGGAGCCGCTGCCCGCTGCCGCATATTGCCATGGACACGGACGAGGGGAAATCACCAGGCGGCGCGGCCATCGCCGAGGACGTCATGTCGCGGTTCAGCCTCGACGTGAGCGCCGGGTGCGGTGGGCGGCACAGCACGCTGCTCGACGAGTACGAGCGGCTGGCGTTCGAGGCGCAGCTCAACCGGGCCATCGTCCTGCGCCGGAGCTACTCCGAGCCCAGCCCCGTCCGGCTCTCGGCGGAGCACCAGCAGCGCCCACCAGCTGGTGGTGGTGATGCGCGCGCGCCGCCACCGCCGCCTCGTGGGGCACCCGACCTGCAGGGAGAGGCGGCGCGGCGCGACGGGGGCGGGAGGTTCTGGCGGCTCCACGAGGTGGTGGCCCGGTGGCTCGAGGCGTTGAGGCCGGTGTTCCGATGGCTGAGGAGCGCGTGGGAGTGCCGGAGGAGGACGCAGCAGCCTGACGCGGCACGGCGCCCGCCGCCGACGGTGCCGCGGGTGCAGTTGAGGGACTACCTTCGTTAGTTCTTGTTCCACCATGTTGATGTGCTTCATGCTGTGTGAAGACCGTAATCGATAATAGCCGTTGGATCATGTCATGCAAAGCTGATTGGTTGTAAGGTGTTACGGGATTGCTAAGCACCGAGATTATGGCATGAGAGATAGATCTAATAATATAGTGAATTCGTTTACTTAGCGTAAAGAGGTGGTGATGAAAACTCCTAACAAAAAGAATAGAATGAGTTGTGTTAATTGTTGGCATAAAAACAATTTCTATGAACAACGACCCAATTATAACTGGAGTATAGTGTGGAAATAAAGATTTGAGGACGAGTTACGTAGCTGGACATGCAATTTTAAATCTTGGAGAATAATAATGTCAGCTAGTATTTTTTCGAAGCTCGAAAATTAAATTGAAATTAAATCCACTCTTCGCGGTTAAGTCGGCAAACAAACGATTTAAGTTTAAAGTGCTATCTTTGATAAATTATATAGTGAAACATACTTAAATAGTGCTTTAATATTTTAATCCTACGAGTTAGTACGAAGTATGGACTAGGTCATGACATGTTGTCTAGTTGAAATTGACGAAATTCCGACCTTTTAAAAATTCAATCATAAGTGTTAATGGTTGTTTAGTTCAAGCGGGACTCTCGTCCTTT
Organism: Miscanthus floridulus; assembly: GCF_019320115.1. Lineage (NCBI taxonomy): Eukaryota > Viridiplantae > Streptophyta > Magnoliopsida > Poales > Poaceae > Miscanthus > Miscanthus floridulus. Next base: position 94,914,595 of record NC_089595.1, on the reverse strand, counting down.
CTAAGTCTAACGATAATCGACAATGCCATTTCGACATTTAAATTCCAACAAAAATAATTAAGCAATTTTTATATGTTGGAGCACTATTGGTTGCCCCAAGGTGAGCACTCGAGAATGATGTAGGTTATAGTCGTGTTGAGTGTCACGTGGATCTTGAAAAAATTTGCCTAAGTTCATTAGAACGCGCTGCGAGCTCTGTGTCAACGCTCTGTCGCGGACCGGAACTTCGAGGACGAACTCATCCTGGCACGCATGTATCTTCCTCTCGGGTGGCCCTTTTATTGTGCGGATTGCTCCGTTAGATAGCTGATAAGATCAACTTTAGAGTCGTGGAATTAGTTGAACCTCAATCGTGATCGTTAGCAATTTTTGCGTCGCTTTAAAATGCGTGCTCATCACCATTCGGCCGTTGGCTCCGTAGGCGCGGACACCACGTGCACGCTGCCATGACCGGCCGTTCCTGGCTGGGGTCGTGCCGTGGTTAGCCTTGGGGGCTAACGACCGCCTGTCGGGCTAGGGGTGGCCTAGGTCGCCTCCGCGAGACGCTGCGCTGATGGGTTGTTGCGGTGTGGCCGTCGCGAGTGCAACGGTGGTCCGTAACGTTGTCGCACAATCGCCGGAGCGACGTCGCGCCCGTCTGACCGCTTGAACCACCTACCTAGCCAAGAACATGGATATCACGGGCGTCTGCCGCATCGTGACGCCGCGCCGCTGCGTGCGCATGGCCGTGCGTGGGCATGCCTTAATGGCTCTGTCCGGTCGCGGGCCACCGTGCCAATGTCCATAGTATTAACGCGTGGCCGTGGCACCTCGGCTCAATTCGGCGTCCTTGTAGCAAGGCCTCGTAAGGAATTAGCGGTTCCGACCATGCAAGTCCCCTCAGATGCCCTCCCTCGCGTCAATTTGGAGTTCGGCTCGCTGCGGCCATGTCGCCGCTGTGACCAGAAGCGGGGAAGAAAGGTAGGGGCAAAGCGGTAGCAGTTCATTTGATTGTGCCCACGAGCTCGCCCTGACTTCCTTGTGTCGGTGCTCGCCCTTGGGCAGTCGAGGGATCCGCCGCAGGGGGGGGAGCTGATGCGTCCACGCCGCCGCGGAGCCGTGCCATCTCCACCGCATGCACGTGGCCGGACCTGCTCGGGCTGCCCCTGCTCCCACCATCACTGTGGACCGGCTCAGGGTAATCTACTGTTGCTCTCACCTCTTCCGGGTGTCTTCGTCATCGCTCTTGCTCGTCGAAGTAGCCCCGCCACCGCCGTGCACCGTACTGTTTCAACCGCCACCATGGTCGGCTGACTGCAGTGTTCCTTCGGGTTTCCAACTGCCGCCCAGCGCAACCGTTTTTGTCTGGGAGCGTGATTGACCCCCTGGGTGGGTTTGCGCGAGCCCTAGAGGGCCGGCGTGACCGGGCCATGCCGGCCGTAACCGCCTTGTCGCGCGTAGGCACGTCAAGGGCTACTCCATTGCAAAGATAGGATGTTCTAAAGACCCCTGCAAAAGCTGAGTCTCTAGGAATAGTGCCTAGCAGTGTAACACAATTATATAGTAGTGCGTGTCCATTTCTACAAAACTGTCGCGCGCGCGGGCTCCCCCGTCTGGGCCGTTGTTGGGTCAGTCGCTGCGCGCGCGCTGAGTTCACGCTGGGCTATTGGGCCGAATAGGTGGCTGTCGGCCCTTCTTCTTTTCCAAAGCATTTTCTGATTTAATTGCTAGAGGCAAACTTGTAAATTCAAAATAAAACCTTGCAGGAATCTAAAAATTGTGAAACTTATTTTGTTAGGTTCCTAAAATCATGATCTATCTTCTAGTGTATTTTATTCACATAGTTTCATAGAATTTTCAAGAGTAATCTAATTAATTCGAGATGCTTAATATTGTTAAAACATAAACTTGTAGGAATTATTATGATGAATTGGTAATAGCATTGGCTCTTGAAATTTTTATAGTAGGTTCCTAGCATTATTATGTGCTCACTATAAATTCTGTAGCTCCATAGGAATTAATTTGTTAAGGTAACTAAATGAGCCTTAGTATGAAAATATATTTAATCAATCAAATATAAAAATAATTGGGGGTTTGCTGAGCGAGAACAATTTTCCAGAAACGAAGCCTCACTTGTCCCCCTGGATACGTAGAAGTGCGTTAGTCGTTAGGAGCTAGCTCGTTAGTTGGAGAGGCGAGATCATACTATAGGCACTACAATTACCGATTGGTTATTTACGTTCTTGCGTTGTATCTACGAATACCATGATAGGAGCAACGGTGGATCGCGGAGTCGTCTAGAGAAGCAGAAGCAGATGGTGACTTGCTGATCGTGCCACCATGATGAAAATCCAACTTTTTGTTATACCTTACCCAGGCAAGCCACAATGCACAACCCCTATTATTCTGCACTTTATTTTATGCTTGTGCATTAAGTTTAAGGAGTTGAACGAAACCCACTTGCATATATATATCCTTATCCTATGAGTCTTATTAGTATGACAGGATCGTGTAGATTGTTATGCTATAGGACTTTGGTAGAAGTCGAGTGATTGCCTGTCACTCGCGAGAGATAGGAAAGATATTATTGTTGTTATTATATTGCTATCACATGGAATATATATGAATGATAATTGGAGATCGAATGGAATGGTACTTTGGATCTGGACTTGGTTTGGCATTCGAGCGAGGCTCAGATTGCCCTTGTTCCACTCGTGTTGGTTAAGGACCGGCTGTTGCATTGGGTTCTAGGCAGGTCACAAACTTATTATCCTAAGCACATACTTGTTTATGGGAGCAAGGAAGGCTCGTTGCTCTCTTGTCATGGGTTCCGGCTCTTTCTAGACCGACTAATTGGAGGCGAGGATGGTGGAGGTCTAAGCACCACACTGAGTCTGGGACATAGGTGTGGGGGCTTGGAGTCTAAGTTTTGATGGGGACCTGGACCCCTTGATAGGAGAGTGGTGGGTTGGTCCTGCTTGTGCCTAGGGTACAAGCGGGGCATGTGTTTTGAGGTACCTAGCTGGGCACATTGATTCCCTGAATCGCCGGGTTATCCGGTATGAACTTGTCTGCAATCTAGCACCGTAGTAAGAACTAGAATATGAAAGATGGAAAAATGGTTCTGATTGCTTACCACCTGCTTGAAAGTAGCACATGTGCTTACATAGAATGGTAGTTAACGAACTAATGATGACTGCTAATGAAATTGAATATAAGGGCGCACGCTTAGTAATGCTTCCTACAGATGCAATAACCCACAAGCTAGATAGCCTTGCATATCCTTGGAGTCTTTTCTTTCCTGCCTGACGGGTAAGTCTTACGGAGTACAATTGAGTACTCAGGGGTTTGTTCTACCCTATTGCAGGTGATAGGAACATGTGGAACTGACACTTGCGTGTGGAAACCTCCTGGTGGGCTCAGCAAGGATTTCCTTAACCTTGTGGACATAGAGTTTATTTGAAACTTCCACCCAAAATGTTTTTCAATGGAAAAACTTATAACCTGTTATGATGGACACGGATCATCATGTTAAGGTTTAACTTGTCATTAAATGATTTTATCTCCGCTGAAACTCTGATAACATGGTTATTTTCCGCTGTTATAAACAATAAATATTATACTCTGATGTTACATGGAAAGTGATGCAAGAAATGACTTAAGAATGTTGTAAGCTTTATTCTCTTATTTGTGATCCTGGTGGAAAAATGTGGATTTTCAGGTTCTCCCTTGGGGTGTACTCGATAGAACTGTGTAATTTAGTGTCCTCCTTTGAGTACTTAGTGTCTAATGGAAGACAAGTACTCCTGAGAGGCATTAGATTAGGTGGTTCTACCACAGGTGATATCAGAGCATAAATGAGGAAATAAAGTTTCGAAACCCTTTTCTAAACCAAAATTTAACAACCTATTTTTACAAAAAGTTAGGGCATTTAACTACGAAGTATATAAATAGCCCTATTACTATAGTTAAGAATTCAGAATAGGTTTAACTAGGTTTTCTCTGGTGGACTGACTCTCGCGTAGTATACAATCTTTAAGTCGGTTGTGCTGGTACTATTTTAAGTCGTCGTGATCGTATTGCTGGTAGATGCGCCCTTCGTAGATGTCACGCGAGTCGTATGGTGCACGCCTAACTCGTTCCTGTGTCAGAAGTTACTGCTGTACTGTGGCTTTGTGCTTCGTGTTCGCTTGTGGTTCATGTCTGCCATGACCCACATCTCTTTGTACTCTTTTCTGCGCTCTTGTCAGACCCTTGCCCTGTAGTCGTACTAGTCATTAATGGCCTCAGACATCGCTCACCTCGAAGGCATGAAAAATTTGGTCGATTCATTCGTAGTGATCCCGTGAAGGAACCATGGGTGGACTGCGCCAGGACCACTGGCCGCTCTGCCATTATAAGCAGAGCCTGGCCTAGCCATTGGTACCACCACCCGCTGCACTCTAGCTCGCCTAGCGTTTCCTTTTGAGCTAGCTTTTCGCTCAATCCTCCTTTGCAACCACCACCAGGGATGGCAGGAGCCTAGATTAGCAGTTACTGCCTGAACATTGAGGATTTTCCCAAAATCCTGTATGCCACCCTACAAAAACTCAGAGTCAAAGATCATCCCGAGTATGAGGGCCGTGAGTATGAAAAGTATGGCACTAAGCGGTGTGAAGTTACCATCTATATTGGAAAGAGTGAGGAGTTCTCCAGCATCACTGAAGCCTAGAATGTGACCGCAACCGGGTTTCACTTCGTCGACACCTACCAGGTTGTGGCCCACAAAGCCTTGTGGTACCTTTGCCAGATCTATGAATATCCCATTGCTCGTACCCCCATGAGGTTCTTTCCATCCTTTGGAAAAGAATCGACGAGCATGGAGGGCTCGCATGGAGGCTTTGCAAGGGCTGGTGTCGGGGACCAATATTAGGGTACCAGAAGAGGAGGAGCTAATGACCATCAACATTAATTCATCCGCGCGATCAAGAGCATGACTACACCACTTGCCGGGTCACTTCTCGTCCGGCCAACGAGACCATGGGCCCTGCCTTGTCTGACCCTCGAGGGTTGGCTCTACCTCGATGGGCGTTGCGTCCATGGGCCCTGTCTCGTTCAACCCCCGAGGGCTGACTCCGCCTTAGGCTGACTCCCGAGGGCTAGCTCCGCCTCGCCCAATGTCCAAGGACTGGCTCTGCCTCACTCGATGTCTGAGGGCTAGCTTCGCCTCGCCCAACATCCGAGGGCTGGCTCTGGCTCACTCGATGTCCAAGGGCTGGCTCCACCTCACCTGATGTCCGAGGGTCGGCTCCGCCTTGCCCGACGTCTGAGGGCCGGCTCTGCCTCACCTGTCATTCGAGGGCCGGTTCCATCTCGCTCGACGTCTAGGGGCCAGCTCCACCTCACCTAATGTCTAGGGGCTGGCTCCGCCTCACCCAACATCTGAGGGCCAGCTCCGCCTCGCCCGACATCTGGGTGCTGGCTCTGCCTCGCCCGGTGTCTACGCGTGACTCCTACATAACGACGTGCACAGATAAGGTAGGGCATTCAAGTCAACCACAATATCGAAGACCGTACCCTACATGCCTATAGGAAAGTACTATGAGGATATGACAAGAAGGGCACTTTGTGATCTTCCAGGCATGTCAGAGCCCAAAATAGTGTTGTAGGCGCCGGCATTTGCCTTATAGTGTTGTGAGCGCCGGCATTTGCCCTCGGGCATGGATCTTGATGGAAGCTCACGACAACCACTATAGTCTAGGAGGGAACTCGCATCATCTACAGTAATGGACATGCGGCCACTACGTCGTCTGCTCCCTGTATGGCCATGGATCAGCACCTTGGTCCACCGCGCCGCCCGTCGGGGTGGGATGGGATGTGACAACTCGCTGACAATGCTAGGACATGGCATCATCAGCGGATAGATGCCTAGCATAGCCCTATCAGGGTCAGCAAACATGCGCCTAGCATGGAGCTATCCCTGTCCTCGCCTGCCATGTCAGTGGGGTCCGCATAGAAGAAAAGGAAGACCCGACGTCGTTGAAGGATTTTCTTTGCCTCTAGTTTTCCTCTTTTCTCCCATCTGTAATCCCTACTCTGCCTTGGCCTATAAAAGGGAAGGCAGGGAACCCCACTAAGGGGATCAATTCAAGACATCACGCATCACATCACACATAGCTGAGTAGCAACCAAGCTCTCAGCACCCATTCGAGCTTTCCATCAGAGACTTGGGACCCGTCCCTCTCTCGCCCGTTTATAACCCCTACTATGAACTTTTCAGTGCTAATAACATGAGCAGCAACCATGAACTAGACGTTGGGACATTCTGCCCGAACCAATATAAACCTTGTGTCTTTTTAGCATACCATCTGGGCTAGACGCGCAATAACACAAATTTACTCGTTGGTGTTTACTCAAAACATTGACAGTTGGTGCGCCAGGTAGGAGGCTTTGCACATCCTAACATTAACATCAGGCCATGGATGGCTAGTCACGGCATCAGCTAGGGTCCCTGAGCGCACACGTGTGCTTCGGGGACCTGGACTTTATAATCACGGTGGGAGGAGAGTTGGCATTGGCTCACGCCGCCATCCAACCTCTCCCCTCCATCGGCCTGAACACTGTCGATGAGGTGAGTTGGCTACAGCTGCATGCACTAGGGGCCTACACCCTCGAAAACAACCAGCTCCTCGACTATGAGAGTTTTGAGCACTAGCTCGGTGTCTCCCTAGGACCCCAGCCATCCGGAGAGGACCTGTGCCACCTCACCTTCTCTTACGCTAATGACATGGCATGGCTCACCAGAGGGGAACCCCTCTCTCTAGAACACCTCATCTAGAGCACCCCGACAGTGCTCCCATTCATTCTCCGCAATGCTATGGAGACCGTTAGACACCTTGTGGCGCAACGCATGATTCCACCTCCCATGAACGATGGATTCATAGGGGTGATCGAGCACATTGCGGAATCTTTCCATGACCTCCTCACAGAGGAGCTAGAGTCGCCCTCTGCTCTGACTATAATAGGGGGAGTCATCACTCCTCTCGTGAATGCTTCATGATAGGTACCCTTAAGGGACACGTCGAGAGCATCCATGAGGAGGAGGCTACCCCAACAAATGACCTCAATGATGAGGCCCAGGGGGAGATAGCGGCCCCACCTCGCATGCGGGTGGAGCAGCTAAAAGCCCAACACCGAGAGATCAAGGAAGTGTGACTCCAGCTCGAGCAGGAATGCACGGAGCTCGATTAGGAGATCGAGCGTCGCGGAGACTGTGGGCGCGCACGTCCATGGCCAGCGACGTGAATCGGAGGATCATCGTGGATGATGAAACCCTCCCTCATTTCATCCGGGCGAGCCAGAACATCACCGCCATGATAGCCTTGCTCCATGGCCTTCCAAAGGCTACGACGCCCAAGGATCATCAGGCCCACCGTGAGATTCGCACGCTGCTTGAGCATGCAACGGCGCAGCAGGCCGAGAGCTCGTTGTCTTGGTGATGCGAGCTCGACGCCAGCCAGCGCACAGTCTCAGAGCATCTCGATAGGGATGCGTCGATCCACTAGGCTCCACAAGGCGGTGGGCAGCGCACCATAGTCCCGGTGCATTAGCGTCTTAGCCGCAACCGTGACGCGCGCGACACCCTCGACGCTCATAGGCATACCCATGATGATCTGAGAGAGGGAGCTAGCTGTGGCTATCACCCTCGCCATGGCAAACACTATGATAGCGGTGAGGACCGAAGCCTGAGCCCTGGCCTACCAAGGCCTTAGGCCTTCGATCGACACATCCTCAATGCTGCCTTCCCACCAAGGTACCGACCACCAACCAACATCCCAAAGTACTCTGGGGAAACAAACCTCAGACTATGGCTCGAGGATTATCAGCTTGCCTGCCAAGCCAGTGGTGCGGATAATGATGATTTCATTATCCGCAACCTTCCATTGTTCTTGGCCGATTAGGCACGAACATGGTTGGAACACCAGCCGTCCAGCAGAATCTAGAGTTGGACGGACCTGAAGGAGATCTTTGTGGGGAACTTCCAGTGCACATACAAGTGCCTTGGGAACCCATGGGACCTCAAGAATTGCTGATAGAAGGCCAAAGATACCCTCCGTGGGTACATCCAGCGCTTCTCCCAGCAATGCAACGAGCTCCCTAACATCACCGACGCTGATGTTATAGGAGCTTTCCTGTCCGGAACCACCTACAAGTTCCTGGTTCATAAGCTTGGACGCAAGGGCCCATGAACCATGAAGGAACTCCTCGACATCACCACCAGCCATGACTCGGGCGAAGAAGCGGTCGGAGCGATCTTCGACCACCTCAAGGGCAAGGCAAGGCGGGACGAGGACGCTGGCGAAGGTGCCTCTAATCGTTCCGCCAAGAAGAAGAAAAAGCAATGGCACGAGGGCTCGCTCGTGGCCGCCACTGACTGTAGGGGTGGTCAAAAGCCCACGGAGGGCACTCTAAACCACTTCGAAAAACCACTCGAGGGCCCATGCTCGAACCATGCCTACCTTGTCAAGCACCTATACAAGGACTGTGGCCTCGTGAAGCGGTTCTTGTCTGGAGGCTCCAACAAAGGGGAGCACGGGAAGGACTCTGACCCTACCATAGACGACACTGAGGAGAAGGATGGTGGCTTTCCAACACCGGATGGCTGCCTCATGATCTTAGGAGGATCAGTGGCCTATGACTCCAAGCACTGCCAGAAGGTCGCACGCCGTGAGGTCTATACGACCGAACTGCCCACACCCACCTTCCTCCGGTGGTTAGAGTTCTCCATAACCTTCGACCGGACCGACCACCCGGAGAGCATCCCACAAATGGAGAGATATCCACTCATGGTTGACCCGATCGTCAGTACGAAGCGCCTCACCAAGGTACTGATGGATGGGGGCAGTGGCCTGTCGACATAGAATTTTCGTCCCGTGCCGAGGACACACGCAACAAGCCAGAAGGGTCCACTCGATGGAGCAGATCCGCCTAGCTTCAGCGCAAGGGTGGTCAATCCTGCGCACTCCTCCTGAGACGTGCCAGTTAATTTGACCTTGTAATTGACAAGGAGAGAAAGTTCATCAGTAATTAAGGGCAGAACTTGCCGGTGTTGCCAGACAGTCCCAAATGTGCGGCTATGAGAGCCGATATGAAAGGAGATCGACTAAATAGTCGATTCTAGTATATTCATGAGAATAAATCGATTAAAGCTCATTGGGTTGTATAAGAAGAATCGGTTATCATTCAGGGCAAATATCATTGATCGAACAGATATTAATCAATGGCAATAAGATGTCAACAATGATCAGTTTGTGCTGAGCCAATGATTATAAGTAACCGAACCCCTTTTTATATAAAGAAACAATTCGACATCACTTAACCGTTTAATAAAGATAAATCTAATGAACATGTTAGATCTCATCTATTACTATGACCAGTGGGGCATGAGACAGAATCATGCAGGCCGTAGAAATAACAATAGATTCGATGACCCTTACTCATTACTAATATCAGTGGGGCATGAGGCAGAATCATGCAGGCCATAATACAATAATAAGATCATGGGGCTAACATATCTTTCAACCTATCTTTACTTCAATGGTCTCGTGATGCGAACTTGTTCGTGAAGGCGCTCGATATCTGCTAAAACAGCCGATTCAGGCATAGCGCACAGTTAAAGTCATGCCTTATCAAGAATAGATCTACCAGATAACGGTCTCCACTCCACGGTGCTAACAATGGGGTGTGAGGTAGAATCACACAGGCTGTGATAACGGGCCATGGAACGGTTCTCGCTAGCCAATAAATCTACTCAAGACGCAACAAACCTTAACCGCACACTATGCACGATTAGGATTGACATAAAACAACCGATAAAACATAACTCATTGTTTAAGGTGTAGATTAGATCAATTTGAGGTTAGCAAACGATGGGCTAAATAAGATATAAGGCCAATCTAGACCAATCCCAATCGGGCAGAATGATATTGCTGTAATTAGATAAATAATGAAAGCAATAAGCAATATCGGTAACTTAATGAATCTAACAAAGACTGTCATCCTAAGGTAGAGCCGATAACTTGACCTTGATCTAGTTTATGTAGTGGGGGTCGATCGGATCGATGCAAGCCATACTTGAACTAGGCAAGAATCGATAACTAACTTATACCAGAGTCGCAGTGGAGGTCGACCGGATCGATGCAGCCGTACGAACAGAGGTATAAGCCATGATGGTACTTACAGCAAGTAGTGGAGGTCGACCAGATCGATGTAGCCATACTTGCTGAAGAACTCGCTGAGATCTACTCTACTCCTACTCCTAAGGATGGCTGGATCCAAAAAAGTAAATAACTTGTGTATTGGATTGATTGATTGTCCTTTTTACAATGGCCGGGGTTTGGTATTTATACCCGGGTCCTGTGCATGACTCCTATCTAAGCATGACTTATTACAATTTTTGACCCTAGAGAAAACATTCCTAATTTAAGATAACTTGGACTCTAATCTTTCCCTTTTTATAGAGTCCGGCTTGTTTCGTTCTGGCGCCGAACGTAGCCTTTGTTATGATTCACCGGCGCTATCTGTGGAAAGCCGATTCCAATTTCTGCATCTAAATCAGCTGGTCCCGATCTGCACATAATTGATTCCCTGGTGACATGATCTTGGGAGCTTTCAAGTCCCTACGACTCTTCTTCCAAATTTTGGTGTAAACACATGCCCCCCAATTTTGGGATAAAAGTAATTTTATTCCAAAATTATCATGTCTGTATCCCTGATTGGTCCACAGTCACGGGTAGAGAACCTTGATTCGGGGTCCACTGTTTGTCACCGCTTGCGCCCACTCATGATCCTATGCCTCAAAACTTTTTACAAAAGCGTCACTGCTTCACGGGCACTTGGATTCATCTTCCTGGGCCGGCTATAAAATGCCTATCTAACCCTGGCGAGAGCAGCTCAACAATTCAGCCATGTTTTTTTCCATCTGCTCCCTTGAGTGTTCTCGACTCTGTTGGAACCTCCATGGTCTATCCTTCTGCTATGAAGATCTCGATCGGCTAGAAGAATTCTTGTGTATAGTGCGATTGTGTCTCCCATCTTAGCACCTTGTCGAGCAAGAGAATCAGCTACTGCAGTTAGAAGAATCCTTGTGATATCACCTGGGTCTTCTTTCCATACTCACAGAGCTGTTCTAGTGTTTGCAAAGGCTAAAATGCGTGGACACTTTCCCCTTGTTTGCTTAATCAAATGCCCGCCGAGAAAGCCACAAGCTTCTTTCCAGCGGCTCCAAGAAATTAGCTGGGCATTTGTTAGACAAGCGGCCTTTTCCTTCCCTGTCGCAATTTTATTAATAGGCCGATGTGACTTGGTTTATGATGACTTTTTTGCCCGGTGGGGATTCGAACTCCCTTCAATCCAAAGAGGCCTGGATGGGTTGATTGCTGGTCAATGTAAATCTCTTCATCTATCCCATGGCATTCTGTAATTTGGGAGAGCAATAAGTCTGAATTTGTTATCTCTTCGTTATCAGTTCCCTAAATTCTCGAAACGTCGATCCTTTTCCATATCTAATTTCAATTTCACACTGCTGGTGAGATCTATCTCTCTACCTTCCTAGGCTATATATATAGGCCACAGTGGGGGATCGAAAAATAACTCGCTTCACCTCAAACCTTCCACGTCCTTAGTATAGTTCCTGCTTCTTTGTAGGCTTGAGATCATGGAGAATGGCAAGAAGTTCGCCGAGGAGGCCTTCAACGGACCTGGATCATCGCGTCAGCGCCTTCATCGGCAGGGGGGTGCAACTCATGGTGCCCCCACCACTTTGGGGAATAAGACCGACTCTGTTCGGCCTTTAGGATTTTCCTCTTTAATAGCTTGTCGCCAGCTCCCTTGTTATCAAAGGAGGCGGATTGACAACGATGATCTGCTTGCCTCCATTGATCGGCATGGCCAGAGTCTCGCTGAATGTCTCTCCCTTGTGGAATTAGCTCTGGCCATGGTTCGATGTCGATCACCTCCCGAGGCCAATTCAGTGGAGGATAGGTTGGCTAAGGCCGAGGCAAAAACCGTGGGTGAGACATCTGTCATGACCTTTGATCCTTTTTCATTTTCATTCTCAAGATTCTGATCACCTTCCCTTTGAATCTTCTTAGATTTGTCTGCCCAACTGGAGAACCTTTGATCAGCCATAGAGCATGTGGCGAGATTCATCAACGCCAAACTTGCCATCCCGTTGGTTCGCCTGCAAGATATCCCGAATCGTGTTAGGGAGGTCGCTTTGCATGGCGCTCGTCATGGTGCTACCATGGCACTAGATTCCTTACAAGCTCATTCTGGCCATGAACTTCAATTTCTCCCCCATGGTCTTCCAGTAGCGGCGCACCTTGGGGATTACGAACGCCTGATTAAGGATTTCTTCTGTGCTGCTAACCCTATAGCCTTTTCTCCTAGGCCGATGACATAACAGCCAAAGTGTTTTCCGTCCTATACTTTGTAATAGGTGAAATCAGTAAACAGCTCTGTCTTGAGTGATTTTCCTTTTGTTTCATATTTCATACTATATGCATCACTCTGTCTATGTTTGCTTTGCTTTTGCGGGCGATACACATTGTACCAGCTTTTACCCTCCTGGGTTTATTTTTGCACCAGAAGCGATGTCCTTATGATATCGGCTATTGGAGCTATCAAACGAGCAAATTGGTTGTCAAGCATTAATCCAAACATTAGTGTAATATTCCTTCAAATATTCCCTATTCGATTGCTCTACCGAATCCTTCTTCTCCTTTTAGTGTCTCCAAAATATAGATATTACCCAGTGCACAACGCTTGATCCGATAGAGTCCCTCCCAATTAGTTGACTACTCTTTGCAAGATTTACTATCCTTCGACCTGATCGGCAATTTTACTTTTCAAACCAAATCTCTCTCAGAGAATCGTTCATTCTTGCCCTTTTAATTATAACATTGCAATCTTCAGTTTATGGGCTTCAATGCTTTCAAGATCGCACAGCCGAAGGCAACACAAATCTTCCAAGCTATTCATCACAAAATCCTTGCAGACTTCGGCATAACGTACCTCGATCTGGTTTGAACTTCCCAAGGAGGGACTGTATTATGGCTATACACGGGTTTATAAGGCGACTCTATCCGCCCTTTTGCTCTTGGTCATCAAGGGTAATTTATTCCCAGCCTTCTCGAAAGTCTCATCTCCCTTCTTCATTTGAAGATCAGGTCCTTTGTTCTGGCTGAAGGGCCGATTTTAAAAATAGCCGATCCTAGACTCTTGGCTTTGATTCTATCTACGTCCGAAGACATAACCTTTATTAAGGGAGCCTTTCGATCTTCCATCCTTAGTCATTTGGCGCCATATTCTCTTTGACATTGGTAAAGTGGCGTTTCACCTTCTATTAATTATGGTTGCCTTTTGCGTGCCCCGAGGCATCCGCCTCTTCGTTTTATGTCTTCAAATACCAGCCGAGGGCTTCAGCTTCAAACACATCTCTATCCGCAATTGTTCCTTCGCTCTTTTCCACCTGCCAAAACCCTGCAGCGGTTCCCTTCCTCTCTTCCGTAGATCCAATCATTTCTTATGGTTGGTGAAGGTAATCGAGATAAGCGTGCAGCAAAGGAGATCCTGGCAGAAGACATGCCGACGAACCAGCGTCTCCGATGCATGAGGTGAGATCGGCAACCTCTGTTCATGATGATGATCTATTCTGACTCGCCTATAGGTTCATTGTGAATGACAGCCTTCATCTTTTCCCTAGGACTAACAAACCCACTGATGCTGCATCTTCCACGCTGGCTTCATTGTCGGGTTCTTCCAACTCATATGACGGTGATGATGCCCGATGTTTCTTCCAAGAATGGAGGGCGGCTGAGGACCGTTATTCCGAGGCGATTCAAAACAATGGCCAACTAGAGATTCATCTAGGAGTCCTCCAAGCGGCCCTTAATGCGGCTGAGGAGGAGGCTAGCACCGTTCGAGCACGGCTGGCTGAGTCTGACGCTATGGTAGCAGGTAAGTTGAGCTCCATGAACGTTTCCATTCTAGTTTCCATTGCCCTTGTCTTGATATTCTTCTGCAATCGCCAGCTCAAACGACGCAACTGGAATCTCTCCAATTGGTGGCAAACGCGGCCGCGGATGCCGTCAATGCGAGGGGTTCCCTCATTGACGCTTGTCTCCAAGACATCCTGGCCCGCGTCCAGGAGATTGCTCTCTACGGTGTTCGTCACGGCGCATCGGTGGCGCTAACTGCAGCACAGGTCTAAACCGGGCATGATCTCCACGCCATGGAGATTGGCTTCCCGATTGGCGATGTCCCTGAGGGACATGAAGATTTGATAGAAGATTTTACCACAGCGGCGGAGGCCATCGTGGACATCACATCCGCTTAGGATGTGGTGAACAAAGTCTTTGACTAGATTGTACTTAGGGGAACCAATGAACAAAGACTTCTCTTTCATGAATGCGCCTCAGTGCAATGCCCTACTGTTTTTATCTTTTGTTTTTGCTCTATAGGCGATACATATCGTATCGGCTTTTATTGTTTTTGAAGATTTTCATTTTTTGAACTAGAGGCGATACCCTCCTGGTACTGGCTATTAGAGCCGAGAACGAATCGGCTATCAAGTGTTGATTAAATGTTGGGATAACACCTTCGTAGAACCTTTCATATCAAAGGTCAAATGATTAATTAACTTAGGTCAAGCGTCCTATTAAGCGAAACAGAACTTCTTTAAGAAATCCATTAACTCTAAATCACGCTTATACTCTGATTCAGCATTCATATACGTCAGCCTAAGTTCACCTCCAAAACTCAACGCTTATTTTCCCTTTAATCCAATGGCCGACGTGATGACGTGACTTTTTTACTAAAATAAACTCTTAGGGACGATCGCTTGCATCGGCTGTTGGCTTTCATTGCTGATCTTAATGAAGCCTTCCTTCCCATGACTTGCTAGAAAAACATTCAAAGTCTCCTAGTTCCCAAAAGACTAGATCAACTGTTGTGATGCTTACGGACTCATCAGCGCGAACCAATTCGACGTCATCTCCATGCCATTGAATCAAACACTGATGGGTGGTTGATGGTATGCAGCAATTCGCATGAATCCAATCATGACTGAGGAGCAAACTGTATGGCCCTTTCCCATCGATGACAAAAAATGTAGTGAGCAGAGTCTTGCTTTCAATTGTTAGTTCGACGTTCATTGTCCCCCAAGTCTTAGACGTATTACCTCCAAAATCCTTAAGCATCATGTCAGTCTCCTTTAGATCTTTTAGTCCTTTGCCAAGTTTATGAAAAGTAGTGTAAGGCATAAGATTGACAGAAGCACCTCCGTCCACCAACATCTTGTTCATCGGCTTCCCATCGACCAGACCTTTCATATACAATGCCTTTAAGTGTCGATGTTTGACTGGTTTGTCAAATATTGCTTGCTGTACAACCGTCAACTTGGCAACCATCTCCTCATACTCTGATTCATCGAAATTCGAATAAACTTCTTAATCTGCCAGAGCTCTAAATTCTAATGGCAATAGAAAAGCCATTTTGATATTAGTCGATGGTTGCTTTCTATCAGCTGTTTGCTTGGTACGCCACACTTGAGTCTTACCGGATGCCTGAGCCTGTTCCATCTCTTTATTCCTTAGGCGTTGCACCCTTCTCTTCTAGCTTCTTGTTAAACCTCCTGGGCACCACTGGCCTTCCTGCCGCACATATCTTCTTTTGGTGTCTTCCTTTTCATGATCAGCCCAATCCTGATCAATGACTCTTTTCCAAGCCGATCATGAACACTTTTATTTTTTAAGCGCCGATCCATGTTATTATGATGATATGCATCTTGAGCATGGATAGACTGGCGGTTAGTTTGAGACTGCCTATACTCCCAATATTGATTGCTGCATTCTGGATAGTCATGTCTAGTAGGCAACTTCAAACCTTCATTCTAGCAATGTCTGAAGAAAGGACACTTCCAATGTAATTCGGCTTGTTCCCTTTCATACCTCTCTTGCTTCAATTGATGCTGGTATGCTTGATCTTTTAACCAACGCTGATAATCCTTTTCCTTCTGCCGCTGCCATTTATTCAACAGAATCCGAGATGTGACCCGCGGCTTTGTCGTCTCTGCTTCTGACGTCCTCCCCTGCTCATATTAGCTCTTCTGCTCGGCACGACGTTTTCTAATCTCTCTATACTTGTTAGCCGATATTTGCATCTTAGGATCGACTATTCTAGCTTTTTTTGATTTGGTTGATGTTAGGACCTTAGTTTTTCCTTTAAATAGCGTAGCATCAACCATGTTTTGATCTCCTAGGAAAGGATCATCATCGACTTTCATTTTCTAAGGTGTATCAAATTTGAGCCTTCCTTGCTGAATAGCTCTCTGTATATGCTGCCTGAATATTCTGCATTCATCAGTGGAATGAGAAGTAGCATTATGGAACTTGTAGAACTTCTTATTCTTCAACTGATCTAGGGGCAACATGACATGACCATCGGGCAACTTGATCAGCCCTTTCTCTACCAACAAATCGAAGAGGTTATCTGATTTGGTGACATCGAAGTCATAGCTCTCCTCGACTCCTCTTCCCCAAGGATTTGGCACCATTACTGTCTTCTTGCCCCAATTCCATTCAGCCACAGCAACCTCTTCTTCTTCATCTTCATAGTTGTCATCGACTGAGTATGGATCATAAGCTTTAGCTACTATGGTACTCTTCTAAAATCGGGTATCTCTGTGTGGGGGTATTAACCCCTATACCCTTACGGCTAGGTTTGGGCCGGCCTAGACCAGGGGGTCCGGCCCACTAGAAGACAACGCGTGACTCAGCCGATTTGCTCGGAGTCCCACACAAAGAATCAAGGCAGACTTGGAGACCAAGCAAGATCCTGGTCGGTTAGAATAGGAATCCTTATCCGGCCACCTATGGCAATTGTAACTGGTTAGGATTAGTTTCCAGATCTGTAACCCTGCCCCCCAGACTATGTAAGGCGGGTAGGGGACCCCTCTCAAAAGGGATCTCATTTACATACAGCAATACAATCAGACGCAGGACGTAGGTATTACGCCCTCACGGCGGTCGAACCTGGATAAAACCTCGTGTCTGTCTTGCGTCACCATCTCGTTCATAGCTTGCGCACCTATCTGCCGATAATCTACTACCATTGGCATACCCCTAGGTAGACTGCCGACCATATTTCGTCAACAGTGGCACGCCAGGTAGGGGGTGTGCGTACTGCTCCCTAGACGAACAAGATGGTCATCATCCCCGGTTCCATGGCTATGCCAAACGGCCTCTCATTCACCATCGGCCAGATCACCTGGACCACTGGCTCCGATAACTTCATCGCGATGACCACGGAGGAGGCGCAGATCCAATCTGCATCGATCACTGCTTCACCAGCATCAGCTACGGCTCTGACCACGTTGGATCTGGCTCTGGCCACACCAGCATCATCTTTAGCCATGCCGACAACTCATCGTTCGCTTCCTCACTACAAAGGGAGGTAGATCTACTCCTGAAGGGCGCTCCATTCGTCGCCGACCAGCCCCCGCAATGGGTCTTCGGCTCTCCGAGTGTGAAGCCTTGATGGAGAATTACCAGGCTTAGCCCTACGACCTATGAAACACTGCTTCCAACTATGTGTACAATATACAACGCTGCTTGGATCTATGTTCTATACATCAACCTCGACCAAAGCCATGCAACTTTGTCAACATGGTTCGGATTGAGGAGTATCAAGAAGGGTCGGTCCACATAGTTCAAGAGGGTGGCTCAAGCCCCCCGTCTAGCATCGCATCTAATGGCTCCATCCACACTGAGCTTCAGCATCGTGACAATGAAGAAGTTGAATACGATCTTGATATCCTAGACCACTCCCCGGGGTTCCCATGATTCCCATCCTTCCCACCAAGGTGAGGAGACTTGATCAATGTCATCAGTAATGATGAACCACCGGTAGTTGGCAAAACAGAACAAGAAAGGCTAGCACGCGAAGCATGCAATATTGACCGGTTTAATCGTAGACAAGCCAAAGCCGAGGCAGAAGAGGAGGCACGACGCATAAGGTTCCAGCCACGCGATCTCAATAATGCCTTTGATAGGGTAGGGGAAAAGCAGGTCTTCAGGACTCTAAGCGCCAATGTAGCTATTGCTATGGCGACAATGCAACGACTACCCAATACCCCGGAAATCCAAGCAATTCGTGATGATGTACAAGCCTACTTGACGGCTGCCATAGCCCAGACCGCAGAGATTGCAAACCAAGCCCGGGCTCCATCTATCTCAGTTGAATCAAGCCGTAGTCGCCAGTACTCAAGTCACCCACAGCCACCCAACCAACGTGGCTCACGCAACAACGACCCACCAGACAACCATCAAGGCAAAAACGGTGGTCATGATGGTGGTCGGGACGACAACTGCCGCGACTATTGGGACAACAACCGCCGCGACAATCGGGACGATAATCAATGCTTCTCGGAGATGCGCATCAAGGTCCCATCGATCTCCGACAATGAGGCAATTGAAGCTTTCATCACTGGTCTTCGCTTCCATGATGCCCTAAGGGACAAGCTCCTTCGCAAAGGACCTAAATCGGTCACAGCGCTCCTAGCTACTGCTAAAAACTATGCGGACGCCGATGATGCTAAAAAGATAATCATCGAAGAAGCAGCAAGGGTTCCACACTTCAACCACCCCACACCGCGATGACTACCACGGCAACCATGGTCGGAACGACAATTTTGATCGCCGCAACCAGCGCAACGATTTTCGCGACCACCACAACCAGCGTAATCAGTGGCGTAATCGCCGTGACGATTACAGGGGCAAGCGTGCTCAGGAAGATGACGGCGAGATCAACATCATTAAAAAAGGTGGCGGACATCACAACTATGAAGAAGAATATGCCAAAGCATTGAAAGGACCCTGCCAGCTCTATCCCAAGTCAAACCATACCATGGAGAATTGCTGTGTTCTCAAATCCATCCACATGTGCCAACAGGCTCTGGATAAATCCAACAAGCCTAACGACACAGGGGAGCAGCGTAATGAGGACAACGATGATGAAGACGCAGATCCCCGTCACGAGTACATCAAGCCAACCGACTGCGTCCACACCATCATTGGGGGCAGAGTGTCCATTGAGACCAAACGAGAGCGCAAGCTACTCGCCCGTGCTTGCTTGAACGTGGCCAATGCCGACAACCTCATCGTCGATCTGCGGCTCCCTCCTTGGTCTCACCGCGAGATCTCCTTCAGCAGAAAGGACCAATGGGCTACAATACCTGAGCCAGGGCATTTTCCTCTAGTTCTCGATCCTTGTATCAAGGTTCAGTTCGATAGAGTGCTGATTGACGGTGGTAGTTCCATCGATATACTGTTCAAAAATAGTTTGCCAGCCCTAAAGATAACCTAGGCTGATCTCAAGCCATACGAGGCATAGTTCTGGGGTGTTCTCCCTAGACAGAGCTCCACACCTCTCAGGCAGATCACGCTACCTGTGCAATTTGGTACCCTAGACCACTTCCGCACCGACTACGTCAACTTCGTGGTCGCCGACTTCGAAGGCACCTACCAAGCTATCCTTGGCCGACCAGCTCTCACCAAGTTCATGGCCATACCTCACTATAGGTATTTGGTGCTCAAGATGCCTACTGAGAAGGGGGTTCTAACTCTCAGGGGCAACGTATACGCAGCTTACACCTGCGAGCATGACAGCTTCAAAATAGCAAAGGCTCACGACCACTCTATTCGCATGGCCGAGACCACGCTCGATGCCAAGCAGACCCCAGCCGACCACCTGGAGATCCTAGAGCTCAAGGCCCCACGCAAGAACATCAAGTCCAAAGAGCATAAAGAGATCCAGCTAGTCAACGGTGATCCCAGCAAAATGGCCCTTATCGGGGCCAACCTAGATCCTAAATATGAAGACGCGCTCATCAGGTTCTTAAGGAGCAACGTGAGTGTGTTCGCATGGAAACCTGCTGACATGCCCGATGTACCTCGGAACTTGATCGAGCACTTGTTAAATGTCCATGGCGAATTATGGCACAAGAACGCAAAGAAGGAAATCTTGATGAAGTGTATAATCCAGGAGGATGGTGAACATCTCCTAGACAAAATCCACTCTGGCTCCTATGGCAACCACGCAGCCTCAAGAACACTGGTCGGTAAGTCTTTCTGAGCAGGGTTCTATTGGCCATCAGCCGTAGCCGATGTAGAGAAGCTAGTCCGCCATTGTGAAGGTTGTCAGTTTTTCACCAAGAGAATCCGCGTACTAGCACACGAGATTCAGACTATACCAGCCTCTTGGCCCTTCTCATGCTGGGGACTAGATATGATCAGGCCTTTCAAACCGTTCCCTAGAAAATTTACATGCGTCTTTGTGCTGATCGACAAATTCTCTAAGTGGATAGAGTACATGCCCCTAGTCAAGGCATCTTCAGAAAAGGCTATCACGTTCCTCGACCAGGTCATCCACCGCTTCGGCATACCCAACAGCATCATCACTGATCTAGGTATCCAGTTCACCGGGAACGTTTTTTGGGACTTCTACAATGAAAGGAGCATAGTAGTAAAATACGTCTTGGTGGCACACCCTAGAGCTAATGGATAGGTCAAGCGGGCAAATGGTATGATCCTGGATGCACTTACGAAGAGGATGTACAAAGAGAATGACAGAGCTCCTAGATGATGGCTCAAAGAGTTACCAACCGTGGTCTGGGGTCTCAGAACCCAGCCCAGTCGCAATACCGGCGTATCACCATACTTTATGGTTTATGGCGCTGAGGCAGTGCTCCCAGCAGATATAGCCTTCAGATCAGCACGGGTAGAGAACTTCGACGGAGACAAGGCCAATGAAGTGCGGGAGCTAGAAGTGAATAGTGCGAAAGAGAAGCGACTCGATTCTTGCGTACGTACAGCCAAATACCTTGCTGTTTTGCACAGGTACTACAACAAGAACGTCAAGGAACATTTCTTCATGGTCGGGGACCTGGTCCTAAAGTGGAAGACAAATCAGGCTGGTGTTCACAAACTCACAACCCCATGCGAAGGACCCTTCATGATCAAGGAGGTCACACGCCCTACGTCTTACGGGTTAGCTCACCTAGACAGCACAGACGTACCCAATTCCTGGCACATCGACAAGCTTAGGCATTTCAATGCTTAGCTACTAAGATATGTACCCCTCTCGTACTTTTGATTTATTTCAATAAAGCTATTATGATTTCTCTAACCACTCTAATGTGTCACTTCGAAGTCTATTGTTATTCTAACTCTATCAGTTAAAACCGACCACCATTCTTTCTCAGGTTTTCAGAGCAGGCCCTGTCTCTGGTTCCCCCCAACGCGTGCATGGGATCCGCTCTCTACGCTACGGGTGATCTACAGGTGCTCGCTGGTTTGACTTGTGTGTTTCTACTTATGCACAAGCTACGCACCTCACACTCCAAAAGCAAGTCAAAATAGGGCCGTACAAACCTTTTAGGATGACGTGTCGACTAAACCGGTACAACTAAACAGAACACCAACACGTTCTAACTTAGTTACACCAACATGATATCCGAGCTTAAACACGTTTTCTACAAAACAAACAAGCTTAAGTTGATATACAGTTACGTTATTACAAGCTTGCCTGAAAAGGTCCAAGTTTACAATAACCCAACTACATCTTCTTCTATAGCTATGGCCTACACTATTGGCTGGTCGAGGCACGCAGCGCCTGCTACTCGCTGGGCCTGACATCGTGCTCGGGTCTCGGGGACTCTAGCATTGATTGAGCTAAAGAAGATGGCCCCGCCGATGCCTGGCTGGTCGAGACCACAGGTTTCGCCGGTTGGCTTGCAGATGACAGCGCTCCCGGCTGACTTGTTGACGGCTTTCCTTGTACGAGTGGTGTCACACCTCCACATAGGTTAATATCGCCAATTATTTTCGCAGACAAGTCCAGCTGGGTCATCCGTAGCTCCTCGGACTTGTCTGGATCTACCTCCTTCGGGTATCCAGCCTCCAGGCGCTTGAGATCGATTAGGAGCCTCTTCGTTGCCAGTGTGGGAGGGCCCACGCTGATGCACCTACTGTAACACCTCGGGTGTTTAAAATACTAAAACTGTCATATCATCATATGCATTGCAAGGCAATTGGTCATATTAAAAACTTTGAGATGCATACACTAAAACAAGTTTATATTCATGTGGTATGTGTTGAATTGCATTGTTTGACTCAAATTCAAAGTTTGTTTGGATTTTGAATTTTTCGAGAAAACCCTGATTTTCGGCATTTAAATCCTACCCTAAAAATCCATTTCAAAATCTAAGCATAATTTGGGGTGGATCCCAAAAGCAAAAGTGTAGAGCTTAACAAGTTATACAAAGTTTATTTTTGGAGTTTTTCAAGTTGTTTAGAAAAATTTGGAGTAATTCAAAAAGGCGTAATTCGTTAAATATCCCCTATTTGAATTTAAAAGATCATTTCAAAATCTAGACCGAATTGGGAGATGGTTATAAAAGCAAAGTTGTAGAACTTTTGATTTTGAACAACTTTTGTTTTTGGAGATTTTTGAGTTGTTATGAAAATTTGAGAGTAATTTGTGAATTTTGGCAAATGGCAAACTTGTAATTATTGTGAACAGTGTTCACCGCTTGCGCTACACCGCCGGCGAGCTTTGGCTTGTTTCCAGTCGCGCGCGTGGCCGTCTGGGCGTCGCGTTGGCGCGCTGAAGGCTTCGTCGTGGCTTCCTTGCACTTCCTTGGCCGCCCTATAAGGCTCTGGAGCCGCCGCCGTTCTTCTTTCTTCGCCCTCTGTTTTTCACGTCGCCGCTGCTCCACTCCGGCGAGCCCGTGCCGTCGTTGTCATGCTCCACCGTCGCTGATAAGCTAGTCCCAGCTCCGCCTAAACCTTGTGCGTCCATCTGACCCACCAATTTGGCTTGTCTTCACCGGGAACTCGAGTTTCATCGCCTTCTTCCTCGCGGCCGGTAACCTCACCGTCGCATGCGCATCTCCGTGGCCAGAGCCCGTCGGTGAGCCGTTGCCCTTGATTGGTGTACCTTTGGCTTTGTCTCGATGCCGTAGTGCTCATTTCATTGTTGCTTGGCCGTTTTGTCCACTGCAGTCGCCGGCACACCATCACCAACGCTCCTTGCTCCGCCGCCGTTGCTGTTCACGTCGACCCACGTCTACGCTGCTTCTCCAGCCTTGCTTTCTGCTCCGTAGTGTTCGTGGTGAGCTCCTGATGCTTCCTGTGCCCTTTGATTAACTGCTACCGTACTCCTGTCGCCGGCGTAACGTCGCCGAGCCACCGCGTCCGCCATGGCCGACGCCAAGCTCGTAACTCGTAGTAATTTGTCTAGTTAGTGCCTTCAGTCGATGCGCCGTGATGATGTGGTCATTTTGGTACCGTGACCGTCGCCTTTGGACTCACCATCGGTGAGTTTGCGCCGGTCAGCGCCATCGTCGTCGTAGTCAACGTCGGAGGTTGAAGATGACATGTGGGACCCGGGTGTCAGTGACTCAACGTTCAAATGGATTTTTCTATTTTTCAGAATTAAATGAATAGTGCTATAATTTGTTATTTTTGTGTAGAATTATTTATAGCTCCAAAAATTATGAAAATTTTTGTGTGAATTCTCTATGATGTATATTATATGACAAAAATTTGAAATATTGATTTTCAGTAATTTTGGGATGTGATAAAAATTGCTCAATTAATTAATAAATGAATTTCCATGATTTTTCTAGGCTTATTTAATTATCCAAAAATTATGAAATTTGTTTTGCCACTTAGTTATCATGTAATGAACATTTACAAAAATTTTGAGCTCAATTGGAATAAGTTGATTTATTTCATAATTTTGAATTAAATAATTAATTCATAAAAGCGAATAATAACCTTTAATGATTTAGGTTTTTGTTTGGACTTTTGGATTGAGTGATGACCTTGGATCATTAGTTGATAATGATTCTTGGCAATTGATTGGGTGTTGCGAAAAAGGTTTGATTAGTTTGACTTGCAACTGTACCGCGAAGGAAAGTTGTATTCAAATTATTAATTTTGCATCCATCATCGAGCATCATGTTTCGTATTCCACATCATGTTAAACATGGCATTGTTATTACGTGTAGTAAACGAAGGTGAACACATGGTAGTTAATCAAGTTGTTGGGAAGGTTGATCCGTCTATTGAGGTCGGATCGAATACTTGTGAAACGTCGCAGGAGCCGGACTTTTCCGTCAACGAAGGCAAGCCCCGGATGCATACAACCCTACCTTGTATTTTACGAATTGATTTCGCTTTTGCTTCTTGTTACTGCATTAAGTGATTAGGAGTCAAGTGAAAAACAAATTGGTGCATTACCACCCTTGTTATTCCATATTTACCATATTACCAGTTTTAAACTCGTATATGCCTAGTTTTGCTTAGCTATGCGTAGAACGATGGAAGTCGGGCGATTACCTGTCACCTGCAAGTTTTAAATGGAACATTGGTTAATTATGTTAGCATGTGATATGGGAATGTGGAGTAATAAATCTAGACCGAGCGGACTCGGTGTGTGTGAGCCACAAGACATGGAGGTCTTGTGAGCGGGTTCTTTCCGCCTGTGTCGATTAAGGCACGTCCATTGTTGAATTGCATGAGGTGAGAATTTGTAGTACTAACCACATACTCCGGTAAGCCTGAACTTGGCGATTCTTTTACGAGAATGGCTACTCGCGCACTGAGAGTGGAGAGATGGCGGGAATAGCGTGTACCCACGTGGCCATGGGCTGGAATGGTGGAGTACTGTATTCTCGGGTGGCACGGACCCGTTCTTGTTTCAGAGGATCCGAGGGTAGGTTGGTATATGTAGGTCAGGGACCTGCATATGTCGTGTGGTCTAGAAGTCCCAGCTGGGTTTATAATCGGTTTGAATCGTCGTTGCTCCTCGGTTATGGAGACTCAACTCACTGTTCCTCATCGTAGAATTAATAACTAGAACTTGAGAAAGGTTTGCGAAAAAGATTGATATGAAGTTCATGATCTCATTACGGATCATGGCAGATTCATATGTGGTACTTATAAAGTTTTACCTTTGAAGTAAAGAATTTTATTAAAGTGCTTTTACGCAAAAGAATTTTGATTATTGTTAAAACCATACCTTGAAGCCCTGAGCCTGCATTCCTGAGTCTTATCAGTTTTCATTTCGGTTAAGTCTTGTTGAGTACTTTTGTACTCAGGGTTCGTTGACCCCTTGTTGCAGGTGAGCCTCATGAGTAGATCTGTTTTGGATCATGCTGCATGACAGTTGTACCTTGTGATGACGATGAGAAGTAAATGTGTGGTCCTTGGGCAGGGCAATCTCCTTGTGTGTTGTGTATTATATTATAATGCCACTCCACTATTTCGTTTTGTAATAAACATCGAACCTAGTTGCGAGGTTTGAAACTACTGTTTTGTAAATTATGTTATTGTAAGACTTCCGCTGTTTTTACTCTGGTATTGATATTTGAATAAATGTTATAATACTGCAATGACTATGTAACATGATCCTGCTCGGAAATCGTGGATGATTCGGGGTTCCCCGAGGACACCCGACAGTCTTTTTAAGT
Source organism: Miscanthus floridulus (assembly GCF_019320115.1). Classification (NCBI taxonomy): domain Eukaryota; kingdom Viridiplantae; phylum Streptophyta; class Magnoliopsida; order Poales; family Poaceae; genus Miscanthus; species Miscanthus floridulus. Next base: position 94,889,040 of record NC_089595.1, on the reverse strand, counting down.
TATTGGAAACGTATGCATAAATGTCAAAAGTCATCGGACAGTGACAGGTGCATGTGGGCCCTATAACTTAGGAGGTTCTGCCACACCTACTGACAGGTGCCACACAACTGTTTGTTTGACAAGACAAAAAGGCAGTATGATGTGCTATACCCATCTACTTTTTTGACCAGATGCTCCGTCTAAAGCTAAGTCATGCTTTAATATTCTTCTAAATATTCTTCGATCTTCGTATATCGCCATAATGTTTCTCCGAGCTGTTTTCTCCATATTTGCTCTCCAAATGATTTTCCGAACCCCTGAACAGTCATGTTGATGCTCGGACGCCTCTAGAGACGGCCCTATCTCCAGCTCCTCCCTACACGTGCTACGGGCTCCACGCTCTACATTATGGGTGGTCGACAGCGACTCCTTAGTCACGCCTGTTCCTCCTACACGTGAACGAGCTCTGTGCTCCACGTTATGGTTAATGGACTAGCTAGGGCTGGAGACTCAGCTACACACTAACTGTTTGGCCATTTATATTAAATATAAATATATCTTCACGCCAACTGATCGCCAAACTGCATACACCGTTTCATCACCATTGCTAATTTTTCTCTAGAGTTTATATATTTTTACATCATGTATTACCCATTCAACATGTTTGCATTGCAAGATCATTGTCTAGGTGATCGAATCACCTGGTGCTCGGGCTTCCCCACTGATCAACTGGTCAGACCGCTTGGTTCAAGGACTCCGTCGCCGACCAGTTGATCAGACTATTTGCCGCTCGTGCTTCATCGCTAGCTACGCCGGTTACTCCTTGGTGCACGGATACTTCATGCTCGAGGGCTAAGTGGCATATGGTTTTTTGCCACACTTTTTGTGCTTGGGGACTGTCCTGACCACCCTCGTGCTCGGGGACTGTTGTGACTATCCTTGTGCTTGGGGACTATCCTGACCACCATCGTGCTCGGGGACTGTTCCGACCACTCTCGTGCTCGGAACTGTCTCGACCACCCTCGTGCTCGGGGACTGTCCTGACTACCTTTATGCTCGGGGACTTTCCCGACTACGGTTATTCTCGGGGATTCGTCGTTTTCCCCATGCTGCGCTCGGGGACTACCCCGACCACTCTCTAACCATTGCTCGGGGACCGCTCTCCTTGGCTACATGTGATTTGTACTCACATATAGTTGAGAGGCATTTATTTTTTCTCACTTAGACCTTGCTACAAAGCTGATACCTCGCCTTCCAGCAAGCTTAGGGACTACATCGGTACGATGCACCTACCGGTGCAGCTCATATCGCTCGTACGACGATTGGATTCTCAACTTAACTAAGAATTCTTTTTAGACCCTGGCACCACGTGTCTACATCACCTACTACCAGGCTCAGGGACTAAGTGGACACACTTCACCGTATGGTGAATGTGCTTATTTTATCGACCCCTACGCTCTGACTATTGGCCATAACTACTACTATACAAGAGTCACTTACATTTCTTTTCAGAAATACAAGTGGGCACACTTGATCAAGAAAGAAATCTTTTTCTTTTTTCTTTAGAGCACCATGCATTCTTCGGACAACTGGAATCTTCAGCTATAATCGTGGTCTACTGCTCTCTGTGCTGACCAGAATACTGGCACATTTGCTTAGTCAATGTTTCAACCAGTTGGAGATGACATGAAGACAAACCGCATTAGCCGAAGAAGATCAAACGGCATGTCGCAACATAATACATGGTGCTCGGGGACTAGCTGTGGGGGTATTAACCCCTATACCCTTACGGCTTGGTTTGGGCCAGCCTAGACCAGGGGGTCCGGCCCACTAGAAGATGACACGCGGCTTAGCCAATCTGCTCGGAGTCCCACGCAAGGAATCAAGGCAGACTTGGAGATCAAGCAAGATCCTGGTCGGTTAGAATAGGAATCCTTATCCGGCCACCTATGGCAATTGTAACTGGTTAGGATTAGTTTCTAGATTTGTAACCCTGCCCCCTAGACTATATAAGGCGGGTAGGGGACCCCTCTCAAAAGGGATCTCATTTACATACAGTAATACAATCAGATGTAGGACGTAGGTATTACGCCCTCATGGCGGCCGAACCTAGATAAAACCTCATGTCTGTCTTGCGTCACCATCTCGTTCGTAGCTTGCACACCTATCTGCCAATAATCTACTACCTTGGGCATACCCCTAGGTAGACTGCCGACTATATTTCGTCGACACTCTGCGCATACTCTGGAATTGGCTATTGAGCGCTGCTACTCGTTGAGCCAATTGACCCAAGTTGTCAAATTCTTGTCCCAGCAGCTTTTCTTTCCACATCAGTAGCATTCCTTGAACAGCTAAAGCAGCTAGTTGATCATCAACCAAGTTTAAGGAGAAGCACAAGTTCCTGGTTTCTTGGAACCTCCGAAGAAATTCAGTGCCCGATTCATTAGTCTTCTGTGTTATAGTTGTTAGATCGGTAATCTTGTTTTCTCCAGTCCCAGTGTAAAAATATGTATGAAACTTCTTCTCTAGGTCAGCCCAGTTAGCAATGGAATTGACTGGCAATGATGAAAACCAAGTGAAGGCTAGCCCCGATAAGGACAGAGAGAAGAAACGAACTTGATGGGCATCCTCAACTGACGCTTCTCCAAATTGTGTAAGATACCGACTGATATGTTCTATTGTGCTTGTACTATCTTGGCCAGTGAACTTAGCGAATTCTAGGAGCCTATAATTTGTTGGAAGAGCAACCAAATCATACCATTCTGGATATGGGCATTTGTATGAAAAGGTCATCCCTTTTGGCTTTAGACCGAACTGATTCTTCATCATCTCAGTCACCCTCAGCAATAATTCATCAGCTTACGGATTTGGATTTCTCTGCACCTGCTGACCCATCTATGGATTGAAATCCCACATGCCTTAATATCCTGGATTTGGCATCATGTGGAGGGTGTTATAATCCATGCCATAGTGATACCCTTGTGGAATCTCAACCTACTGGGTCCTTTGCTGGCTTGCTGCTTGAAGTCTCTAATTATAGACATAAGGATCTATATCTCTATGGATCCTTTGAATTGACGGTGCTATTTTTTGAGCCAACGATGGTATGTGGCCTGATGTGCCAAAATTGATCACCTGGTTCTAACTTTGCCCCACCGGCTGTTGTACATACTGTACTGATGGTCCAGGGTTGTACTATGTTTGATTTGCAGTAGTTCCTTGAGTTTGCTCAAATGAACCCTGAACTGCCTGGACATCACCACTACCAGCTGATGCTGCTTCTTGATGGCTGGTACCGACTTGATTGGTTCCTTGGGTCAACGGATCTGGAATGTTGTAATAAGCCAGTCCGCCTTGACCAACTGGAAATCCATGAATCACCTCTTTCAAGTTGTTATGGAATACGTCCATGAAAGCTTCGTTATGGCTTGATATGGCATCACGAATAGATTTGTCCACAACTTCTTTAAAGAAATGCCTGTCTTCAACTTCAGTTGTATCCATCTGCCCATGTAATAGAACTCTTGATAGTGGAAATTTCTGAACAATTGTGTTGTCACGTGTTTTTGTGTAGGACAACAAACATTTGTTATGAAACTCTTCTGTAGCTTTGCTGATGACACCCTTATCCCCATCAGGTAGATCTTCATAATGCAGCATAAGGATGTCGTTGTTGTTGTAAACCGCCATGATGATTGTGGAGTCCCACCGGGCGTGCTAGAAACGTGTGTTGACATAGAATTTTCATCTCATGCCGAGGACACACGCAGCAAGCCAGAAGGGTCCGCTCGATGGAACAGATCCACCTAGCTTTAGCGTAAGGGTGGTCGATCCTATGCACTCCTCCCGAGACGTGCCAGTCAATTTGACCCTATAATTGACAAGGAGATAAAGTTCTTCAGTAATTAAGGGTGGAACTTGCCGATGTTGCCAGATAGTTTCGAATGTGCGGCTATGAGAGCCGATATGAAAGGAGATCGACTAAATAGTCGATTCCAGCATATTCATGAGAATAAATCGATTAAAGGTCATTGGGTTGTATAAGAAAAATTGGTTATCATTTAGGGCAAATATCATTGATCGAACTGATATTAATCAATGGTAATAAGATGTCAACAATGATCGGTTTGTGCTGAGCCAATGATTATAAGTAACCGAACCCCTTTTATATAAAGAAACAATTCGACATCACTTAACTATTTAATAACGATAAATCTAATGAACATGTTAGATCTCATCTATCATTATGACCAGTGGGGCATGAGGCAGAATCATGCAGGCCATAGAAATAACAATAGATTCGACGACCCTAACTCATTACTAATATCAGTGGGGCATGAGGCAGAATCATGCAGGCCATAATACAATAATAAGATTATGGGACTAACATATCTTTCAACCTATATTTACTTCAATGGTCTCATGATGCGAACTTGTTCGTGAAAGTGCTCGATATCGGCTAAAACAGCCGATTCAGGCATAGCGCACAGTTAAAGTCATGCCTTATTAGGAATAGATCTACCAGATAACGATCCCCACTCCACGGTGCTAACAGTGGGGTATGAGGTAGAATCACATAGGCCATGATAACGGTCCATGGAACGGTTCTCGCTAGCCAATAAATCTACTCAAGATGCAACACGCCTTAACCGTACGCTATGCACGATCAGGATTGACATAAAACAGCCGATAAAACATAACTCATCGTTTAAGGTGTAGATTAGATCAATTTGAGGTTAGCAAACGATGGGCTAAACAAGATATAAGGCCGATCTAGATCAATCCATATTAGGCAGAATGATATTGCTGTAATTAGATAAATAATGAAAGCAATAAGCAATATCGGTAACTTAATTAATCTACCAAAGACTGCCATCCTAAGGTAGAGCCAATAACTTGACCTTGATCTAGTTCATGCAGTGGGGGTTGACTGTATTGATGCAGCCATACTTGAACTAGTCAAGAATCAATAACTAACTTATACCAGAGTCGCAGTGGAGGTCGACCGGATCGATGCAGCCGTACGAACAGAGGTATAAGCCATGACGGTACTTACAACAAGCAGTGGAGGTCGACCGGATTGATGCAGCCGTACTTGTTGAAGAACTCGCTGAGATCTACTCTACTCCTACTCCTAAGGGTGGCCGAAGCCAAAAAAGTAAATAACTTGTGTATTGGATTGATTGATTGTCCTTTTTACAATGGCCGGGGTTTGGTATTTATACCCAGGTCCTGTGCATGACTCTTGTCTAAGCATGACTTTTTACAATTTTTGACCCTTGAGAAAACATTCCTAATTTAAGATAATTTAGACTCTAATCTTTCCCTTTTTGTAGAGTCTGACATGTTTCGTCCTGGCGCCGAACGTAGCCTTTGTTATGATCCGTCGGCGCTATCTGTGGAAAGCTGATTCCAATTTCTGCATCTGAATCAGCTGGTCCCGATCTGCACGTAATTGATTTCCTGGTGACATGATCTTGGGAGCTTTCAAGTGCCTACGACTCTTCTTCCAAATTTTGGTGTAAACACGGCCTCAACATCATGTACACTGAGACGCTCGACACCATAGGCCTCGACTGAGCGTGCATCCGGCCAACCGGAGAACCTTTCCATGGCATTGTGCCTGGAAAGCAGGCCATGCCACTTGGGCAGATTGATCTATCCATCACCTTCGGGGGTCCATCTAGCTAGAGGACAGAGACCCTCACCTTTGAAGTGGTTGGGTTCCACGGAACCTACCATGCCATCCTAGGATGACCATGCTACGCGAAGTTCATGGCCGTCCCCAACTACACCTACCTCAAGCTAAAGATGTCGGGCCTAGGCAGGGTCATCACCATTGGCACCTCCTTTCAACGCGCCTATGAGTGCGAAGTCGAGTGCTGTGATCACGCCGCAGCAATCATCGCATCCGTAGAGCTCGCGGCTCTCAGGAAGGAGGTCGCCAAAGAAGCACCTAACCCCAAGCAGTTGACTGGGTCCTTCGAGCCAGTGGAGGGCACCAAGGAGGTCCTTGTGGACCCTAGGAACTCCAAGGGCAAAACGGTGCACAATGGTACCACACTTTCCTCTAAATAGGAAAGCGCACTTGTTGGCTTCCACCGCGCCAACAGAGACATCTTTGCGTGGAAACCCTTGGATATACCAGGCATTTCGAGGGAAGTCACCGAGCATGCCTTAAAGATCTACCCAGACTCCAAGCCAGTGAAGCAACGCCTGCGTCGCTTTGATGAGGGGAAATGCAGGACCATTGGAGAAGAAATCAGAAAGCTTTTGGTGGCTAGATTCATCAAGGAAGTATACCACCCAGAGTGGTTAGCCAATCCCATTCTTATACAAAAGAAGAGTGGGAAATGGAGGATGTGTGTTGACTACACGGGTCTTAACATAGCGTGCCCAAAGGATTTGTTTCCTTTGTCGTGCATAGACCAAATAGTTGACTCTACCTCGGGGTGTGAAACCCTCTGCTTCCTTGATGAGTACTCTGGATACCATCAAATCATGATGAAAGAGTTCGACCAGCTCGCGACAGCTTTCATCATCCCCTTCGGATCATTCTGCTACGTCACCGTGCCATTCGGTCTGAAGAACGCTGGGGCTACATACCAGCGTTGTATGCTCAAGTGTTTCGGTGACCTCATCGGGTGGACCATTGAGGAATACATTGACGACATCGTGGTCAAGTCCAAATGGGCTAACCACCTTGTAGCCAATCTTGAGTAGACCTTTTCAAAACTTCAAGCAAACGGCATCAAACTCAATCCTGAGAAGTGCGTTTTTGGGGTCTCGAGAGGCATGCTGCTTGGTTTCATTGTCTCTGAACATGGCGTCGAAGCCAACCTAGAGAAGATCTCAACCATCATGAGGATGGGCCCAATTCAGAACATGAAGGGAGTACAACGAGTTACAAGGTGCCTCGTCATGCTCAGCCGCTTCATCTCGCGCCTCGGCGAATGAGGTCTCCCCCTTTATCGACTTCTAAAGAAGGCCAACCACTTCGAATGGACATCCGAGGCCTAAGGGGCACTTGACATGGTCAAGCTATTTCTAACAAAGGCCCTGATCCTAGTTCCTCCTACCGATGGAGAATCCCTTCTGCTCTACATTACGGCCACCACACAAGTGGTCAGCGCCGCCTTGGTAGTGGAGCGGGAAGAAGAAGGGCACGCCCTCAAAGTCCAACGCCCTATGTACTTCATCAGCGAGGTCCTATCTGACTCAAAGACCCACTACCCCCAAATCCAGAAGCTTCTGTACGCCGTCCTCATCACCAAAAGGAAGCTACGCCACTACTTCAAGTCACATCCGGTGACAGTCGTGAGGACCTTTCCCCTCAGCGAGGTCGTCCAAAACTAGGATGCGATAGGAAGAACCATGAAATGGGCACTTGATCTGATGGGTCAGGGCATTGCGTATGCCTCCTGGACGGCCATCAAGTCCTAGGTATTGGCTGATTTCGTCATGGAATGGACCAAGTTCCAAATGCCACCAGCGGTCGTCGATCAAGAGTACTGAACGATGTACTTCAACAGATCACTAATGAAGAAGGGCGCTGGCATGGGGGTGGTCTTCGTGTCACCCCTCGGGGCATGCATGAGGTACATGGTCTATCTCCATTTTCCCTCCTCCAACAACGTGCCCGAATATGAGGCACTCATCAATGGCCTACGCATTGCCATCAAGTTGGGCATCCAACGCCAAGATGTTCAAGGAGATTCCTAGCTAGTCATCGACCAAGTCATGAAGGAGTCAAGCTACCACAACGCTAAGATGGCCACATACTATCGAGAAGTTCATCGGTTGGAGGACAAGTTTGACGGCCTCGAACTCAATCACATCCCGAGGTGCCTCAACGAAGCAGCCGATGCGCTTGCAAAAGCAGCATCCGGCCGAGAGCCGGTGCCAACGGGCATCTTTGCCAGTGACCAGCACAAAGCCCTTGGCTCGCTATGAGGGGTCAGAACAAGGTGGTGACAGTCTGTCCAATTTAGGCCTGGGGGCTGACCAACCGTCTGCTCCATCCAACCCCGAAGTCATGGAGCTCAAAGAGGACCCAGCGATAGAGCTTGATCCTCTGGTCGACTAGAGGACGCTCTACCTCGACTACCTCCTCTATGACGCGCTACCGATGGACAAGATGAAGGTTCAATGGCTCATGTCGTGCCAAGTCCTTTGTTCTTATGGAGGGTGAACTCTACAAGTGAAGCCACACCGGGATCCTACAGCGCTGCATCCTATTAAATAGGGGAAGCGTTTGCTAAGTGATATCCACGGTGGGGTCTGCGGTCACCATGCTGCACCAGAACCTTGGTCAGAAACACATTCTGATAGGGATTCTACTGGCCCACCGCTGCAGCTGATGCTGAGCAGATCGTGCGCACCTACGAAGGGTGTCAATACTACGCTCGGCGGATTCACCTACTAGCCTAAGCACTCCAGACAATCCCTATAGTGTGGCCATTCATAGTCTAGGGGCTCGATCTGGTCGGACCTCTCAAGAGGGCGCTCAGAGGCTACACCCACTTGCTTGTCACCATAAACAAGTTTACAAAGTGGATAGAAGCTTGGTCGATCTCCGCAATCAAGTCTGAGTAAGCCATGTTGTTCTTCCTCAACATCATCCATCACTTTGGAGTCCCAAACTCCATCATCACGGACAATGGCATGTAGTTTACCAAAAAGAAGTTCCTTCGATTCTGTGATGAATACCACATCCGGGTCGATTGGGCCGCCGTCGCACATCCCGAACGAACGGATAGGTTGAGCGCACAAATGGCATGGTCCTACAAGGCCTCAAGCCTAGGATCTTCAACCAGTTGAACAAGTTTGGTGCACGCTGGGTCACTGAGCTTCCTTTAGTACTCTAGAGCCTGAGGACAACCCCCAGTCGAGCCACCGGCTACACACCCTTCTTCATGGTCTACGGTTCTGAGACCATCCTCCCAATCGACCTTGACTATGGAGCACCATGGATCAGGGCGTATGATGAACAGGGAGCCAAGGCATCCCATGAGGTTGCCATGGACCAGCTAGACGAAGCACACGACGTTGCCCTCCTCCGCTTGGCCAAGTACCAACAGGCGTTCCGACGGTACCACTACCGACGAGTGCGGGATAGAGCCTTCAACGTCGGAGACCTGGTCCTCTGCCTCGTACAGAGCAACAAGGACTGCCACAAGCTCTCCCTACCATGGGAGGGACTATACGTAGTTGCAGATGTACTCCATCTAGGTGCCTACAAGCTCAAGACCATCGACGGTGAAATCTTCACCAATGCCTGGAACATCGAGCATCTACGTCGCTTTTACCCCTAATAAATGCACACTTTCTCTTATTAGTTTAGTTATCCAACTCCCCAATTTTTTAGTGACATCTTACCCTAGCAACAACAAGGGGTTGTATCTCACTTAGGGGCTGATATGAGTATATCTATCCGACAAACATTTTCTGTGCTTGCCCCCCTTTTATGTTAGGACATAGGAGCTAGGATAATGGGAACAAGCTCTGAGTATAACTGGTCGAACTGTGGGATGCCCATGCCCCAACGGCTACGGTGTCTTTGCTCACTAGCATAATCAGAATTGGCTCGCTCGCACTCCGAGCTTTTATGACCATAACAATGAAAAGGGTCGGAATACACTAACTCTTTATGCAAAAAGGAGAGAAGAGCTAAGAGACCGTTCACTACACCAAAATTCAAAAGCTTGTCCATTTGTGACAAGTTTTCTCTGCTTGGCTTATCTGCCTAACTAAATTCTTGCGCAGGATGTGCTCATTCTCTATTTCTGCAGGAAAAACTTGTCTCAACAGGTAACACGAGTCGATCGAATGGCTTGGCCACTAACAAGAACCGGGTAAGAAGCAGACAGGATCACGATCATATCCGGTGGAGGTTTCCCAAACCCATCACTCTTACCATCGAGGTAAAATGGGTGCCTAGGTCAATCGAAGGGCTCCAAACCGCCGCCATGAAACAAGCATTCTTACTTTCTTACTTTGTGTATTAATTTCAATTCCAAGCCTCCGACCCTAGCAATGGCAAGGGGTCGGACATCGCTCGTGGGCTGGCAGGAGTGTCTATTCACTAGACATTCTCTTTGCCCGACCCCTCCTTACATTTAAAAACTAGAGGCAGGGTGCGCGGGTGCAAACTTTGAGTAAGCTTGGTCGGACCACTAGGACCCTACGCCCCAGTGGCTATGGCGTTTTTGTCCATCAGCGCGATCAAAGTCTTTGTCTCTGCACTCCAAACCTTAACCTCCACCTTCTCGGGAAGGGTTTGGAGGGGCCTACCTATAGAATCTCCATCGAGGAGAGGCTATTAGGTCACCCAAGTTGATCGAACAGATTGGGCCGCTGTCGAGAGATAGATATGGAAGACTGGGAGGCTCGTGTAGGTTACACCGGCCCTGGCACGAACGTCGGACCCAAACCGCGCACGGACATATCCAGTAAGAACCCCTAGAACCCATCACTCATGCCATCAAGGTAACATTACCGACCCCCGCTATTTCTTTATATGATCATTCATTCATCCATTTTCATTCATACATTTGTTCATTCAATCATTTATACATTCATCTCATGCATCCAAGCATTGCATATGCAATTGCTGTATCACAACGCTTCACGTCGTGTCATGAAGCGGTAGCCATCACATTCGATATGAGCGGTGATCGATCAAGGTTCGAAGGCCAGCCCGCGAAGGGCTCGAGGCCACCTCGTGTCAAACAGAGCCAGGGGAGAAAAACCAAGATGAGCCCCAGCGGCCTTGCCCGACCCCGCTCAGAAGCAGATAGGGACATCTCGACCTTTCTTGTTCGATTCTAACCTCGTGCCAAGCCCATAGAATCTCCATCGAGGAGAAGCCAATGGGCCACCCGAGCCTAACGAACGGCTTGGGCATCTACCGGGAGGCAGGTTAAGAAGTAGTGGAATGCCACATGAGGTCTCTGCCGACCCCGTCAGCGGATGATGGACCCAGATTCCACTCGAACATGCCCGTTAGCGAGCTCACTGAGCGCAACACTTGAGCCATCGAGGCAAGTGTCGTTAGATCAGCCCCTCTGGTTGTGGAAACCGAGGATGGGGTGACGCATGAAACATGGCCGACCCCTACTGAACCCCATAGGGCTCGGGGGCTCGAGCCGCCAGATCCTAGATCGAGAGACTAAGGTTCGAAGGCTAGCTCGTGAAGGGCCCAAGGCCACCTCGCATCGAACAAAAGCCAGGCGGGAAAAAATAGATGAGCCCCATCGGCCTTTGCCCGTCCCGCCTAGAAGCGGACAAGGTCATCTCAACTTTCTCATTCAATCTTAACCTTTAGCCGAGCCCATAGAATCCCCATTGAGGGGGGATCTGTAGGACGGTGGGTTAAGGAGCAACAAAATGCCACACGAGGGCTTTGCTAACCCCATCACAAGCAACGGAACCAGATTCCATTCGAACATGCCCGTTAGCGAGCTCATCGAGCGCATCACTCGAGCCATCGAGGCAAGTGATGTTAACTCAACCCCTTCGGTTGTGGAAACTTCGGACGGGGCAACAGTCACAAAAACGAGCCAACCCTTGACCGAATCCCCGCTATGCGCGGGGGCTTGAGGAAGGTTGGATTTGCAAGGAGATCGAACGCACGATCGTAGAACAATAGCTAAGATCCTAGGAAGGGGGTACATGCGAATACAAGAGATACTTTCTCCTACTAAGTTTTGTTATTCTCTCCTCGACCTTCAGTGACATTCGACCCCAGCAATGGCAAGGGGTCGGATCTCGCTCGGGGGCTGATAAGGGTATAAATACACCCCTTTTTTGAAACAGTCGCCACGCCGGACCTCTTCCTCACGTTAAGTTTAGTGGCAAGGTTTGTGGAAATGAACAACTGAGCATCCCGGGCAGAATACAAAAAGCCAACGCCTCGGTGTCTACGGTGTCTTTTCTCACCAGCATGATCAAAGTTCCGCTCTTACACCTCAGGCCCTACGATCTTAATGAACGGAAGGGTCGGAATACATGAGCCCCTTTTTCGCATACAAAAAGGGAAGAAAACAAGTTCAATCAAACAAAATGATGTTACGAAATTATTTTTACGATACATAAAGGTCAGCGCTTGTTCACATATTACAATAGTGTTCATCCAACCTATTCGACTAACTATCCCCTCTGGGGGAGAACTATATCTTCAATTCTATTCGTTAGGTCCTATGCAAGAGGAGCCACCGCCGTCTCTATCTCGTCTAGCTCAGAGGCTTCGTAGCTAGGTGCGAAACCACGGCTCATTGTCTCCAAGTCGATGATATTCGTGTAATGTGAATGAGCGATCGCAAAGGCTTGGGTGACCCCGGCATGAAGAGCATCCCTCTCGAGCTAGCGCACCCGTGCTGTGATATCAACGGCACGGGCCGCGAGTGAACTAGTCCCCTCTGACCGCACCACCTCCAGGTCATCACAGACCACTTCGAGGGCGGCACTCAGGATACCAAGCTCATCGCTCTCTACCTAAAGGTTCCTCCTCACCTTAGCAAGCTCCATGGCTAGCCCGGTAGAGATGCCCTTGGCCTCTAGCCTCTGGGTTGTAGCGGTTCTGAGCTTGGCTTAGAGGGAGCTGATCCTCTGCTGTGCCTTGTCATGCTCCTAGACAGCCTAGTCGCGATCCTCATGGGCCATGCCATGCTCCGAGCAGAGTCTCCCCATGGTTTGGAGTAGCTTGTCTCGCTCCTTGCATAGCTGGGTGACCGCCTCGGCATCCTGACTCGCCCTCCGCTCCAAGGCTATGAACTTCTCCTCGGCAACTAGCATTAGGTCCTGCTCCTTCTCGGCCTTGGCCAGGAGGTCGAGGATTTGTTGGCGGGTCTTAGCATCCCTCTAGAGTAGCTAGTCCCGCTCCCTCCTAACTCTAGCAGCCTCCTCCTCATCTTGCCACACCCTCGCCGATAGGGCCTCAAACGCCCTCTCGATCTCCTCCTCATGCCGATGGGCCTCAGCGTCCCGCAGTCGGAGACTGTCCACCTCCTCAGCTAGGGGAGTCATCTCAGCCACCCTCTATTGGGTAGTAGCAAGCTAGGTGGCCACATCCCCATGCAGCTAGGCCACTTCGACGAGGCGGTCCTAGTTCTCCTTCTGCTCACGAAGGAACCGGGATTTCTCCTGGCTGCGAGCGATAAGGGACTGAAAAAAGATGATGGTCAAAACACAAAAATACATGAAGAAAAAGGAGGGCGAGAGGCAAGGTCGAGTGAATACCCGGCCAGTGGGACCGATGACTTTGTGCAGGGCGCCCCTGGCATGGTCCAAGGCTTTTAGCGAGGCCACAATCCCCTCACCAAGACTCTCCCACTCCATACTCTCAGTAGCATCATTCAGGGCGAAGAGTGTTGACGTTGGGTCTTGTGGGTTCACCATCGAAGTAGGGGCTCACCCCACGTGGGCGAATGGCTGCCCCCCGATGTCAAGGCCAGGGACGATTCCCCATCGGTCCACTCTGCCACCGCTACAATGTCCGAGGACCCCTCGGCCGTGTCCCCCTCTATCTGGCCCACGTCGGGCATCGTCACTTGGGCCACCAGTGGTATCTGACAGTGGCATCCGACTATGTCTTACCCATCATAGCCACTAGCACCTCCGCCTGTGTCAGTGGGGCCTCGACTGGCGGTGTCATGCCAGCAGTGGTTGGCACCACAAGCTGTGAGCAGCAGCTCTATCCGCCCCAACGTCGGCAGTGGAATCACCTCCCTCACTAGCTGTCCGGCAACCTCTGAGGGTGTTCCTTTAGCCCGACGCCCGCTTGTCTATGGTAGAACCTCCTAAATTATAGGGCCCACATGCACCTATCACTGTCCGACGACCTTTGACATCTGTGCATATGTTTCCGGTAATTTAAGAAGACTGTCGGGTGTCCTCGGGGAACCCCGAATCATCCACGATTTCCAAGTAGGATCACATTACAGAGTCATTGCAGTATTACAACATTTATTCAAATATCTACACTAGAGTAAAAACAGCGGAAGTCTTACAATAACATAATTTACAAAACATTAGCTTCAAACCTCACAACTAAGTTCGATGATTATTACAAACTATAGTAGCAGTGGAGTGGCATAATTAACATAAACAAACATCCAAAATAAAACTATCCTACCCAAGGACCACACATTCACTTCTCATCGTCAGATCGAACAATAGTCATGCAGCACGATCCAAAATAGATCTGCTCATGAGGCTCACCTGCAACAAGGGTCAACGAACCCTGAGTACAAAAAGTACTCAACAAGACTTAACCGAAATACTAACTGAAAAATTTAGGAATGCAGGCTCAGGGATTCAAGGTATAGCTTTAGCAATAAGCAAAGTTATTTTGCGTAAAAGCTTTTTAATAAAAATTCTTTAATTTGACATTTGTAACTTCATAAAATCATATACAAAGCTGACATGATCCGTATGGAGATCATGAAACTTCATATCTAACACTTTCTCAACCAGCCTTAGGTTCCAGTTATTAATACTACGATGATGAACAGTGAGTTGAGTCTCCATAACCGAGGAGCAACGATGATTCGAACCGATTAAAACCCAGCTAGGAATTCCATACCACACGACATATGCAGGTCCCTGACCTACATATATCGACCTATTCTCGGAGCCTCTAAAACAAGAATGGGTCCGCGCCACCCGAGAACACAGTACTCCACCAATCCAGCCCATGGCCACATGGGTACACGCTATTCCCGCCATCTCTCCACTCCCAGTGCGCGAGTAGCCATTCTCGTACTAGAATCGCCAAGTTAAGGCTTACCAGAGTATGTGGTTAGTACTACAAATTCTCACCTCATCCAATTCAACAACGGACGTGCCTTAATTGACACAGGCGGAAAGAACCCGCTCACAGGACCTCCTTGTCTTGTGGCCCACACACACCGAGTCCGCCCGGTCTAGATTTATTACTCCACATTCCCATATCACATGATAACACAAGTAACCAAAGTTCCATTTAAAACCTGCAGGTGGCAGGTAATCACCCGACTTTCATCGTTCTAAGCATAGCTAAGCAAAACTAGGCATATACGAATTTAAAACTGGTAATATGGTAAATATGGAATAACAAGGGTGGTAATGCACCAATTAGGTTTTCACTTGACTCCTAATCACTTAATGCAATAAAGAGAAGCAAAAGCGAAATCAATTTGTAAAATACAAGGTAGGGTTGTATGCATCCGGGGCTTGCCTTCGTTGACGGAAAAGTCCGGTTCCTACGACGTTTCACAAGTATTCGATCCGACCTCAACAGACAGATTAACCTCCTCAACAACTTGATTAACTACCACATGTTCACCTTCGTTCACTACACGTAATAACAATGCCATGTTTAACATGATGCAGAATACGGAACGTGATGCTCGATGATGGATGCAAAAATTAACAATTTGAATACAACTTTCCTTCGCGGTATAGTTGTAAGTCAAACAAACTAAATCTTTTTCGTAACACATACATCAATTGCCAAGGATCATTATCAACAAATGACCCAAGGTCATCACTCAATCAAAATTTCAAACAAAACCTAAATCATTAAAGGTTACTATTTGCTTTTATGAATTAATTATTTAATTCAAAATTATGAAATAAATCAACTTATTCTAATTGAGCTCAAAATTTTTTGTAAATGTTCGTTACATGATAAGTAAGTGGCAAAACAAATTTCATAATTTTTGGACAATTAAATAAGCCTAGAAAAATCATGGAAATCCATTTATTAATAAATTGAGCAAATTTTATCACATTCAAAAAGTGCTGAAAAACAATATTTCATATTTTTCTTAAATAATATACATCACAGAGGAGTCACACAAACATTTTCATAATTTTTGGAACTCTAAATAAATCTACACAAAAATAACAAAAACAGACACTATTCATTCAAATCTGAAAAACAGAAATTCATTTTGAACTACGCAGTCACTGACATCCCGACCCCACCTGTCATCCCTAACCTCGCGCGTTTGACCACACCGACGACTGCGCTGACCGACGATATCTCGTCGACGGCGAGACCAACGGTGACGGCCGAAGCACCAAAACACTCCCCTCAACTAGGCGCATCATTCTAGGGCACAAGCTGGACTAGCTACGGACTGGACCGAGCACTACGCCGGCCATGGCGACCACAACAGCGTGGCTACGCTATGCTGGCAACACGAGACCTGTAAAGCTTAAACAGATGGCCCAGGAAGCATCAGCAGCTCACCCCAAACACGACTGAGTAGAGCACAAGGCCAGAGGAGCAACGGAGAGGTGGGTCGACGTTCCGAGCAAGCACGGTGGAGCAGATCGTCGTCGGTGGCGATGCTCCGGTGGTTGTGGTGGACAAAACGAGAAATCAATGGGTCATGGAGTACCATAGCATCGTGGCGAAGCTGAAGCAAGACTCAGCAGGGGCAGAGGCGCACCGTGGAGCTCTGGCCACGATGAAGTACTCGCGACGGGGACACTGCCGGCCGCGAGTTTCCGGTGAAGACAAGCCACAAGGTCTGGTTTGCTGGATGTGCAAGGAACTAGCAGAACTGGGACACACTTTGCTGCAATGGCACGGGTGCTGGTTCGACGGCAAAAGCTCAACGGAGCTATGGCAACGGCGACGGTGGAAACAGAGGAAAGGAGCGGGGGCAAACGACGACGACCAGGGCTAAATAGAGCGGCTCAGAAGCACAAGGAAGCCACGCAGGAGACTTCTCCGTGCCAGCGCAAAGCCGAGGACGTCCACGCGCGCGCCTGGAAGCGAACCGAAGGTCGCCGGCGGTGTAGCTACGGCGGTGAACACTGTTCATAGTATTTACAAGTTTGCCATTCGCCAAAATTCACAAATTACTCTCAAATTTTCATAACAACTCAAAAATCTCCAAAAACAAAAGTTGTTCAAAATAAAAAGTTCTACAACTTTGCTTTTATAATCAACCCCTAATTCGGTCTAGATTTTGAAATGAACTTTTGAATTCAAATGGGGAAATTTAACGAATTACGCCTTTTTGAATTACTCCAAATTTTACTAAACAACTTGAAAAACTCCAAAAACAAACTTTGTAAAACTTGTCAAGCTCTACACTTTTGCTTTTGGGCTCAACCCCAAAATATGCTTAGATTTTGAAATGGATTTTCAGGGTAGGGTTTAAATACTGAAAATCAGGGTTTTCTAGAAAATTCAAATCCAAACCAAATTTTGACTTGATTCAAACAATTCAATTCAACACTCATAACCCAAATGTAAACTTGTTTTAGTGAATGCATATCAAAGTTTGCAATTTGACCAAATGCCTTGCAATGCATATGATGATATGTCCAGTTTTTAGTATTTAAACACCCGGGGTGTTACAATCCTTCCCCCTAAAAGAAATCTCGCCCCGAGATTCAAAGCCATAGAGTAAGTAATGGAAAAGAAAATTTGTCAGTCCAAAAACATCCAAAACTTGTCCATAAAACAGCTGAGGTTCCTTTACAAAACACAACTTGTACAACCGAGCTCAACTAACATTACTCTATTCTATATAGACGCTAGAAACTCTAGAAATTTTTCTAATAAGTAATCTTCTGATTCCTAAGTAGCTTCTTCTTCTTAATGTTGATTCCATTGTATTTTATAGAACTTGATTGTCCGTCTTCGAGTAACACGATCTTTCTGATCCAAAACTCAGATAGGATATTCAGAATAAGTCAAATCTGGTTCAAGTTCCACTCCTTCAACCTCAACATTCTGCTCAGGCACTCGGAGACACTTCTTCAATTGAGAAACATGAAACACATCATGCACAGCTGCGAGATGTTCAGGTAATTTCAAGCGATATGCCACTTTTCCATACCTTTCCAAAATTTGATATGGTCCAATATATCGAGGTGCCAACTTTCCTTTAACACCAAAACGTGTAACTCCCTTCATTGGTGATACTTTCAGATATACAAAATCTCCTTTGTTAAATACCAATGGTCTCCATCTTCTATCCGCATAACTCTTTTGGCGGGACTGAGCTATCTTCAAATTACTCTGTATTTGCCTAACCTTGTCTTCTGTTTCTTTCACAAGGTCAACTCCAAAGAATCTCCTTTCTCCAGGCTCAGACCAACTCAATGATGTTCTACATCTACGACCATAGAGTGCTTCAAATGGAGCCATTCTAATGCTTTCCTGATAACTATTGTTGTATGAGAACTCAGCCAAAGGTAAGCATTCATCCCACTTATTGGAATAGTTAAGGACACAACACCTTAACATATCTTCAAGTACTTGATTGACTCTTTCAGTCTGTCCATCAGTCTGTGGATGATAAGCTATACTATATAGAAGTTTGGTACCCAATGAAGAATGCAATTGTTTCCAAAAGTTAGAGACAAACTGTGTACCCCTATCTGACACAATAGTCTTGGGTACTCCATGGAGACTCATGATTCTTGCTAAATACATCTTGGCATATTGGATCATAGGATATATAGTCTTGACAGGAAGAAAATGTGCTGACTTAGTGAGTCGGTCTACAATAACCCATACTGAGTCAAATCCCTTTGATGTCTTGGGTAGACCAACAATAAAATCTATACTTATGTCCTCCCACTTCCAAGATGGAATAGGTAATGGTTGTAATTCACCAGCAGACCTCAAATGTATAGCTTTCACCTTTTGACAAGTATCACACTTTGCTATATATCTAGCAATCTCTATTTTCATTTTAGTCCACCAGAATCTTTGCTTCAAGTCATGGTACATCTTGTTACTTCCCAGATGGATAGATAACCTAGTAGCATGTGCTTCTTCAAGAATTGACTGCCATAACTTAGGAACTTTTGGTACCACCAGGCGATCCTTAAACCATAGCACACCTTCACCATCTATGCTAAAGCATTCCGCTTTTCCATTCTTGATTCTTTCCTTGATATGGGCTATACCCTTGTTTTCCTTCTGAGCAACAATAACTTGATCTCGAATAGTGGCTTCAACAATTATGTTGGTCAAGCTACCTTGTTGAATTACTTCTACATTCAATTTCTCCATTTCTTGGCACAAAGTCAAACCCATTGTTCTCACTGTCAGATAATTGCAATAACTTTTGTGACTAAGGGCATCTGCAACTACATTTGCTTTACCGGGGTGATAATGTACTTCCAAGTTATAGTCCTTAATCAGTTCTAACCATCTTCTTTGTCGCATGTTCAACTCTGACTGAGTAAAGATATACTTTAAGCTCTTGTGGTCTGTATACATACGGCACGTATTACCAAGCAGGTAATGCCGCCAAATCTTCAGAGCATGAACCACAGCTGCTAACTCTAGGTCATGAGTCGGATAGTGTTCTTCATGCTGCTTAAGTTGCCTAGATGCATAGGCAATGACTCAGCCTTCTTGCATCAACACACATCCAATACCAATACCTAAAGCATCACAATAAACATCAAACGGCTTTTCGATATCAGGTTGGGCTAGCACTGGTGCAGTAGTCAACAATCTCTTCAAAGTCTGGAAAGCCTCTTCACAATCAGATGACCAGACAAACTTGACTTGGTTTTTCAACAATTCAGTTGTGGACTTTGATACTTTAGAGAAATTTGGAATAAACTGACGGTAATACCCTGCTAATCCCAGAAAACTCCTAACTTGATGAACTATGGTTGGCGGTTTCCAATCAAGCACATCCTTCACTTTGCTTGGATCAACTGCAACGCCTTCAGCTGATAAGACATGTCCAAGAAATTATACTTCCTTAAGCCAGAAATCACATTTGCTGAACTTGGCATATAGTTGATGTTCTCTCAAGCAGGTCAGAACAATTCTGAGATGTTCCGCATGTTCTTTCTTATTCTTGGAATATACTGGGATGCCATCAATAAACAGCACTACAAACTTGTCTAGCTCAGGCATGAATACTAAATTCATCAGATACATGAAATGAGCTGGAGCATTTGTCAAACTAAAAGATATTATCAAGTATTCATATAATCCATATCTTGTGGTAAATGCCGTTTTGGGAATATCTTCAGGCTTTATCTTGATTTGGTGATATCCTGACCTCAAATCTATCTTGGAGAAAACTTTGGCTCTGGCCAATTGATCAAAAAGCAAATCTATCTGAGGTAATGGATACTTATTCTTGATGGTCACTTCATTCAACGGACGATAGTCAACACATAACCTCAAGGTCTCATCTTTCTTTTTCACAAAAATTGCCGGACATCCCCAAGGTGAGGAACTAGGTTGGATAAACCCCTTCTCAATTAATTCTTGCAACTGAGTCTTCAACTCAGTCAATTCCTTAGGTGGCATCCTATAAGCTCTCCGAGAAATTGGAGCTGTTCTAGGTTGTAACTCTATGTTAAACTGTACATCCCTATCAGGTGGTAGACCGGGTAAATCTTCAGGAAACACGTCCAGAAATTCACACACTATCGGAATATCTCTAATCTCTTTGACAGCAGTTGCACAAACCTTGCCCACTGATCTTCTTAGGGTTGGAAGTTGGATGAGAAGTTGAGAAGTACTATCAGGCAAACTTACCCTTAAAGTTCTATTCAAAGCATCTATAACAGCCTTATGCTGATACATCCAATTCATTCCCAAGATTACATCTATATCCTGATCCTTAAGGATAATCATGGTAGTGGGAAAAATATGCCCACCCAGGTTTACGGGTACCTGGTATACCATTTCCTTAGTACACAGTCGTCCCCCGGGCGACTGTATAAAGAAACTTTCCTTTATTGCCTCAATTGAAATTTCATGCTTCACGATAAATGTTCTATTGATGAATGAATGCGATGCGCCAGAATAAAAAAGTATAACTGTAGGGTGATTGGCAATAGGAAACATACCCATCATCACTGGCTCCCCTTCCGGAATTTCTCTAGCTTGAATATAGAACACCCATCCTGTCTTCCTCTCATCTTTGCCCTTCTGAGCATTCTGATTGGGGTTCTTATTTGGTGCCTGACCCTATTGTTGATTGGCAGGGGCATTCTGATAATTTTGATTAACCTGCCTAGGATATGGACATTCCCTAGAGAAATGACCAGTCCTTCCACAATTGTAACACGGATAGTTGTGACCCTAGGACGTTGGAGCATTGCCACCAGGAGCATTAGTTGACTGTGAGTTCGGATAGGTTATAGTAGGACGGACATTTGACTGTTGCCCGGCTTAGGACTGCGGCGGACGATAAGGAGGACGATTATGATGTACTAGATGATAAATCACCCTCTGCCTCTTTTGATTTCCCCCAAAAGATCCAGATGGCATACTCTTTTTCTTTTTGAGCTCTTTATGCTGCCGATACTTTGACTCTGAAGCAATTGCAATATTTACGGCCTCATGATAAGTGACATTGGTGCAAGTTGTCATCATTATTTGCAGCTTGGTATTCAAACCTCTCATAAACCACCTCTTCTTCTTTGCATCAGTATTGGCATGTTCTGATGCATATTGTGACAGGTGATTAAATCTTCCCACATACTACATCACGGTTTGATCTCCTTGCTTCAAAGCAAGGAATTCATCTAGCTTCATAGCCATCACTCCTTCAGGGATATAATGGGCTTTGAAGGCAGTATGGAACTTAGCCCAAGTTATTGGAATGCCAGCTGGTTGCATAGCCACTAAGTTCGCCCACCAAGCACTTGCTGCTCCTCTAAGTTGCTGGGTGGCAAACACAGGTTTCTGATACTCCATGCATGGAATAAGATCAAATTTCTACTCCATGGTTCGAAGCCAGTCATCAGCCTCCAATGGTTCATCTGCCTTGGTGAACACCGGTGGTCTTGTGTCTATAAAATCAACATATGTAGCCTCCTATCTGTTATGGTGGCGACCACGGTTTCCATGCATCTAATTTTGATTACTCTGAGCTATCTCATGAAGCAAACGAGAATTTTCGGCCGTCACATTGACAAGTGCGGTTATAGCATCGGCCAGATTTATTGGAACTGGTGGCGGATCTGGAATACCATCCTCATCTTGTGAAGTTCCAGGAATATACGAACCCCGCGTACGACGCATCTGCTCATAATAAACCAAACTTTATTCACAAGTCTTTATTGATTTGCACCAAAGCTTACTCCAGACACATTACATAGAGTTTACTAATATAAACACCAGAACTTGTAAGTACCAAAACAAGACTACCTAACTTAACTATAACTAACTATTATACAACTCTACTTCTTTCCGTGATTACTTCAAACTTCAGGCTCGGTATCCATTCTGGAATTATTACCGCCTTCCTCATCACTTTCATTGATCATTACTAATTCTTTAGGATCTTCTTCTTCTTCCGATTCGTTATCATCGGCAAGGATGACACCAGGGTCCATTGCATCAGCTTGGGGTTCATGATTCGGATTTTGTAGATTGCTAAGCCTATGAACTTCCTCATGTAGATAGGTATTATGTTCTTCTAAATCTTCTACATATAATTCTAGCACATGAGTTCTAGCTCTAGCTACATTTTCTCTCTGCCAAGCTTCATTCCTTCCCTCCACTGTACAAACTAACATGCTTTTGCAGTTCTTGTGCGCGGTGGTGAGACGCCTCAATTGATCCTATAATTCTCCAACCTGTATAGCATCCAAAGCCCTATCTCTAGTAGCTTGTGCTAATTCTGCAGAAATCCTCTGTATCTCTGACTGGGGGTCAGGCCTAGAACTGCTATTGCTAGCACTGTCATTTCTAGGGGCAAGTTGGTGACGAGGAACTCCTTTGGGTCCAGTAGACTTACAGGGCGTCATCTTGGCACGAGCCATACTGTAGGAAGCCAATTTAATCCAAGTAAGACCATTTGATCAAAGTCTAAAGAGTAACTAAGATGGATTACATTACTCGAACCAGACTCACTACTCAACTCCACACTAAGAGGTGAAGGAAGTAACGAGTGAATTAATCATGATGTATGAATCGTTCTTATGAACAAAAACATCAAAGTATATAATGCACATAATAAACATTTGTTTTTATATAGGGCATAGTAAGATTACTACTCCACCACACAAAACCTTTTTAATCAAATAAGGAATGGTGAGAAAGAAATAAGATAAGTCAGAAGCAATTTGGACCAAATTATCAAGTTAAATTTAGTCATCCAAATCATTTTGAAGTTTTTGTAAAACAATACAACAAAAACCTTGCAACGAATGCTTTGATACCATTCTGTGGCAGAACCTCCTAAATTATAGGGCCCACATGCACCTGTCACTGTCCGACGACCTTTGACATCTGTGCATATGTTTCCGGTAATTTAAGAAGACTGTCGGGTGTCCTCGGGGAACCCCGAATCATCCATGATTTCTGAGCAGGATCACGTTACAGAGTCATTGCAGTATTACAACATTTATTCAAATATCTACACCAGAGTAAAAACAGCGAAAGTCTTACAATAACATAATTTACAAAACATTAGCTTCAAACCTCACAACTAAGTTCGATGATTATTACAAACTATAGTAGCAGTGGAGTGGCATAATTAACATAAACAAACACCCAAAATAAAACTGTCCTGCCCAAGGACCACACATTCACTTCTCATCGTCAGATCGAACAATAGTCATGCAGCACGATCCAAAACAGATCTGCTCATGAGGCTCACCTACAACAAGGGTCAACGAGCCCTGAGTACAAAAAGTACTCAACAAGACTTAATCGAAATACTAACTGAAAACTTTAGGAATGCAGGCTCAGGGATTCAAGGTATAGCTTTAGCAATAAGCAAAGTTATTTTGCGTAAAAGCTTTTTAATAAAAATTCTTTAATTCGACATTTGTAACTTCATAAAATCATATACAAAGCTGACATGATCCGTATGGAGATCATGAAACTTCATATCTAACACTTTCTCAACCAGCCTCAGGTTCCAGTTATTAATACTACGATGATGAACAGTGAGTTGAGTCTCCATAACCGAGGAGCAACGACGATTTGAACTGATTAAAACCCAGCTAGGAATTCCAGACCACACGACATATGCAGGTCCCTGACCTACATATATCAACCTATTCTCGGATCCTCTAAAACAAGAACGGGTCCGCGCCACCCAAGAACACAGTACTCCACCAATCCAGCCCATGGCCACGTGCATGTGGGTGCACGCTATTCCCGCCATCTCTCCACTCCCAGTGCGCGAGTAGCCATTCTCGTACTAGAATCGCCAAGTTAAGGCTTACCGGAGTATGTGGTTAGTACTACAAATTCTCACCTCATACAATTCAACAACAGACGTGCCTTAATCGACACAGGTGGAAAGAACCCGCTCACAAGACCTCCATGTCTTGTGGCTCACACACACCGAGTCCGCCCGGTCTAGATTTATTACTCCACATTCCCATATCACATGATAACACAAGTAACCAAAGTTCCATTTAAAACTTGCAGGTGGCAGGTAATCACCCGACTTTCATCGTTCTAAGCATAGCTAAGCAAAACTAGGCATATACGAATTTAAAACTGGTAATATGGTAAATATGGAATAACAAGGGTGGTAATGCACCAATTAGGTTTTCACTTGACTCCTAATCACTTAATGCAGTAAAGAGAAGCAAAAGCGAAATCAATTTGTAAAATACAAGGTAGGGTTGTATGCATCCGGGGCTTGCCTTCGTTGACAGAAAAGTCCGGTTCCTGCGACGTTTCACAAGTATTCAATCCGACCTCAACAGACGGATTAACCTCCTCAACAACTTGATTAACTACCACATGTTCACCTTCGTTCACTACACGTAATAACAATGCCATGTTTAACATGATGCGGAATACGGAACGTGATGCTCGATGATGGATGCAAAAATTAACAATTTGAATACAACTTTCCTTCGCGGTACAGTTGTAAGTCAAACAAACTAAATCTTTTTCGTAACACATACATCAATTGCCAAGGATCATTATCAACAAATGACCCAAGGTCATCACTCAATCAAAATTTCAAACAAAACCTAAATCATTAAAGGTTACTATTTGCTTTTATGAATTAATTATTTAATTCAAAATTATGAAATAAATCAACTTATTCTAATTGAGCTCAAATTTTTTTGTAAATGTTCGTTACATGATAAGTAAGTGGCAAAACAAATTTTATAATTTTTGGACAATTAAATAAGCCTAGAAAAATCATGGAAATCCATTTATTAATAAATTGAGCAAATTTTATCACATTCAAAAAGTGCTGAAAAAGAATATTTCATATTTTTATTAAATAATATACATCACAGAGGAGTCACGCAAAAATTTTCATAATTTTTCGAACTCTAAATAAATCTACACAAAAATAACAAAAACCGACACTATTCATTCAAATCTGAAAAACAGAAATTCATTTTGAACTACGCAGTCACTGACATCCCAACCCCACCTGTCATCCCTAACTTCGCGCGTTTGACCACACCGGTGACTGCGCTGACCAACGATATCTCGTCGACGGCGAGACCAACGGCGACGGCCGAAGCACCAAAACACTCCCCTCAACTAGGCGCATCATTCTAGGGCACAAGCTGGACTAGCTATAGACTGGACCGAGCACTACGCTGGCCATGGCGGCCACGATGGCACGGCTAAGCTATGCTGGTGACGCGAGACCTGTAAAGCTTAAATAGATGGCCCAGGAAGCATCAGCAGCTCACCCCAAACGCGACTGAGTAGAGCACAAGGCCGGAGGAGCAACGGAGAGGTGGGTCGACGTTCCGAGCAAGCACGGTGGAGCAGATCGTCGTCGGTGGCGATGCTCTGGTGGCTGTGGTGGTCAAAACGAGAAATCAATGGGTCATGGAATACCACAACATCGTGGCGAAGCTGAAGCAAGACTCAGCAGGGGCAGAGGCGTACCGTGGAGCTCTGGCCACGACGAAGTACTCGCGACGGGGACGCTGCCGGCCGCGAGGAAGAAGAGCGCGCACCGCGAGTTTCCAGTGAAGACAAGCCACAAGGACTGGTTTGCTGGACGCGCAAGGAACTAGCGGAACTAGGACATGCTTTGCTACGATGGTGCGGGCGCTGGTTCGACGGCAAAAGCTCAACGGAGCTATGGCAACGGCGACGGTGGAAACAGAGGAAAGGAGCGGGGGCAAACGACGACGACCAGGGCTAAATAGAGCGGCTCAGAAGCACAAGGAAGCCACGCAGGAGACTTCTCCATGCCAGCGCAAAGCTGAGGACGTCGACGCGCGCGCCTGGAAGCGAACCGAAGGTCGCCGGCGGTGTAGCTACGGCGGTGAACACTGTTCACAGTATTTACAAGTTTGCCATTCGCCAAAATTCACAAATTACTCTCAAATTTTCATAACAACTCAAAAATCTCCAAAAACAAAAGTTGTTCAAAATCAAAAGTTCTACAACTTTGCTTTTATAACCAACCCCTAATTCGGTCTAGATTTTGAAATGAACTTTTGAATTCAAATGGGGAAATTTAACGAATTACGCCTTTTTGAATTACTCCAAATTTTACTAAACAACTTGAAAAACTCGAAAAACAATCTTTGTACAACTTGTCAAGCTCTACACTTTTGCTTTTGGGCTCAACCATAAAATATGCTTAGATTTTGAAATGGATTTTCAGGGTAGGGTTTAAATACTAAAAATCAGGGTTTTCTGGAAAATTCAAATCCAAACCAAATTTTGACTTGATTCAAACAATTCAATTCAACACTCATAACCCAAATGTAAACTTGTTTTAGTGAATGCATATCAAAGTTTGCAATTTGACCAAATGCCTTGCAATGCATATGATGATATGTCCAGTTTTGAGTATTTAAACACCCGGGGTGTTACATTGTCCCACCGAGGGCATGGGAGCCACCGCGCGTGACGCCTGACCAGCCGACGAGGCAGTAATACCGGCATCACTCCCACCCAAAATGGGTGCCACGTCGACCGATGGTTGCCGCCTCGTCTGAAGGGTGACGCTCTTCTTGGGCGCCAGTGCCAAAAGATTGCGCCGCCTTAAGACGCTACTAGAAATAAAAGGCATAAGTCACACTAAAAATAGAGAAAAACAGAGAAAATAGAGGAGTTGGTGACTTACATTGGTAATGTTGGGCGGTGGATGTGTTTGGGGGATGAACCCCTTGGTCCCTACTCCACCTCATCAGGGCGAGGCTGTTTTGAGCCTACCCCCTGCTCCTAGGCAGAGGGGCTCGCCTCCCTTGCATCTTGGGGCGCAATGGTGGAGCCACCCCCCTCAGCTGGCGCCTCAGACACAGCGGTAGGCCCGCTCGCCCCTATTGGCTCTTGGGGCACGGTGGCGGAGCCACCCCCCTCCGTCGGCACCTCGAATGCAGTAGCAGATCCGCTCACCCCTATTGGCTCTTGAGGCATGGCGGCAGGGCCACCCCCCTCCATTAGCACCTCGGTCATGGTGGTAGATCCGCCCGCCCCTGCTAGTTCTAAGGGTAGGCTGATGGTCTTGCCCATCTCTACCGGCCTCGTGGATGCGCTTTCCCCTCCATGAAATGGGAAAGGTCCTAACACCTGCAAGGATGAGCAGGTGCATGTCAGCATGTCCTCGCTCTCTAGGCCATCACACTCGGTGTCATCAACTACCTCATCATCTTCTTCCTTGTCGTCATCATCACTATCAGTTTCCTCCCCTGGCTCCTACGCATGCAATTTCTGCTGCCGCTTCTTCCTCTTGTCCTCCTTTGCTTTCCTCTATCGCTCGGCCTTGGCGTGGTTCACCACCCACACGGATGGATCCCTCAACAATGGAGCCAG
Organism: Miscanthus floridulus; assembly: GCF_019320115.1. Lineage (NCBI taxonomy): Eukaryota > Viridiplantae > Streptophyta > Magnoliopsida > Poales > Poaceae > Miscanthus > Miscanthus floridulus. The sequence continues at coordinate 94,861,352 of NC_089595.1, read as the reverse complement.
GAGATCCATGAGGATGAGGTCCCTCGGCTGGTCCCCCAATCTCAATGTCAGTATCAAAGGGTCGAAAGTTCAATTGAAGAAGAAGGCACGAGGAAGAGAAAACTTACAAGGACAATGTACCCTGGTTCCGGCTGCATCAGGGGATGTCCCAACACCGGGTACACAAAATCAAGAGGGGCGCTCGTGCTGTCCTGAGAAGGCTCCATCGCCTCCTAGATGCGCTACGCAACTTCAGAGGGGGAGAGTGCCCCCTCGGCAAGTGCTGTCCCATCGAATGATGCCCCGGGCGCCATCGCGTATAGGGGAAGCACGCGCCTCATTAGTGGCACCACCCTCCTCGCATGGTAGACGCCGATGATTCCCAACCCCTCAGCCCCTTCTCCTTTAGGAAGTGGATGACAGCAAGATGGGCCTGGATCCTCTTCTTGTCCTTCTCCGGGACACCCCACTTCCTCCATGAATCTGGGGCCTCTTCGATTAAGCGCCCGGTAAACTCTGGCAAGGGGGCAGCAACATCATTCTTTAGATAAAACCAATGCGAATGCCACCCCTTGTTGGAGGTCGACAGCCGCATTGTCGGGTAGTCGCCGACCCGGTTATTCAGAAGCTGGATGCCGGCGCATCCCATCGGCAAAATTTAGCTCCTGCCTCTTCTCCCTCTTCTTCTGGAGGGTGACGGTGAAGAAGTGCCACCATAGATCATAGTGGGGGCTGATCCCTAGGAATCCCTCACATAGGGCGATGAACGCTGCCATGTGTTGGATCCCATTAGTGTTGAGGTGCTGTAGCTCTATCTTGTAATAGTGCAGTAGTCCTCAAAGCAATCTGTGGGTGAGGGTGGTGAACCCGCGCTTAGGGAAGCACGTGAACGAGATGACATAGCCATCGGGCAGCGACGACACGTCCTCCTCACCGAGCAGCCACCACTCCTCGATGGCGGTCCACACGTAGAGAAGACCACGGCGGACAAGGCCCTCTAGGCACTGGAGGGTGATTTTAGAGCGGCACCATGGCTCCATTGGAAGATGGTGGTGGGTGGATGCAAACTTGACGATGGCTAAGATGCAGATGCGGGGAGCTTAGGCAATTGGCGGCGGAGGTGGAAGATGCGAAGGCAAAGAGGCAAAGTATGAAACCCTGGGGGCAAACCTTTTGGTTTTATAAGGGCGACAGATGCGAGGAAACCAACCGTCCACCTAGATCTCTGTGCCTCCCATGATCTGCCACAATGTCACGCCGTGGGATACGTGCACGCAATCCCTATCCTTTCCTTCGGGAAACTCGCCGGACGTTTCGCCTCCCCAGGCGGACTAGGACTCATTATGAGTAAGAGGAATATGGATCAAAAGCACATCTACGGCCTGTCTAGGCCTAGGAGTCCAACGGTTGGGCCATCAACGGGTCCAATAGCCACTCCAAACACCCCTACAACAAAGGGTGGAAAGAGCTAGGCCCCACAAGCGGCCAGCGCCTAGGTACATGAGCACCACGGGCATCTCGGCCCACAATTAAGTCTCAGTCAGGCTTACCCTAATAGGATCCCAACGAATGGGATACCGGGACCCCAATCAAACTATCCACCTAAACAACCACCAAATCTCACGACCATACCCGTGAAGGGTCCAACCTCGGCGAAGAAGAAATCACCGTCTTTAGGGCACGCCGTGGGCAACAATAGATGGCCAGGGCTCTTAGAATCCTCTCTTTTAGAAAATCCTCCAAAGGAGTATCCTACTCCTCCATAGGCTCAGGGGCTACACCCACCGAGTGCGCTCACACACACCCACTGGCAAGTCAAAAAATCTCCCAGGAAATTCTACTCAAATCACCCGGGGGCTCAGGGGCTACTGTGGGGGACCAATATTAGGGTACCCAAAGAGGAGCTAATGACCATCAACATTGATTCATCCACATGATCAAGAGTGTGACTACACCACTTGTCGGGTCACTTCTTGTTCGGCCATCGAGACCATGGGCCCTGACTCGTCTGACCCTCAAGGGTTGGCTCTACCTCGGTGGGTGCTGCAGCCATGGGCCCTGTCTTGCCTAACCCCCGAGGGTTAACTCCGCCTCAGGCTGACTCCCGAGGGCTGGCTCTGCCTTGCCCGATGGGCTGAGGGCTGGCTCCGCCTCGCTCGGCATCTGCGCGCGACTCCTTCATAACGGCACGCACAGATAAGGCAGGGCACTCAAGTCAACCGCAATACCAAGGATCGTACCCTGCATGCTTGTAGGAAAGTACCATTAGGATATGACAAGAAGGGTGCTTTGCGACCTTCCAGGCATGTCAGAGCCTAAAACAGTGTTGTAGGCGTCGACATTTGCCTTATAGTGTTGTGGGTGCCACCATTTGCGCTCGGGCATGGATCTTGATGGAAGCTCATGACAACCACTATGGTCTAGGAGGGAACTCGCATCACCTACAGTAACAGATGTGTGGTCACTACGCCGTCTGCTCCCTATATGGCTGTGGATCAGCACCTTGGTCCGCCGCACCGCTGGCTAGGGTGGGATGGGACATGACAACTCACTGACAATGCCAGGACATGGCATCATCAGTGGATAGATGCCCAGTGTGGAGCTATCCCTGTCCCCACCTACCATGTCAGTGGGGCCTGCACAGAGGAAAAGGAAGACCCGGCGTCGTTGAAGGATTTCCTTTGCCTCTAGTTTTCCTCTTTTCTCCCATCTGTAATCCCTGCTCTCCCTTGGCCTATAAAAGGGAAGGCAGGGAACCCCACTAAGGGGATCGATTCAAGACATCACACATCACATCACACATAGCTGAGCAGCAACCAAGCTCTCAGCACCAATTTGACCTTTCCATCAGAGACTTGGGACCCGTCCCTCTCTCGCCCGTTTGTAACCCCTACTATGAACTTTTCAATGCTAATAACATGAGCAACAACCATGAACTGGGCGTAGGGACATTCTACCCGAACCAGTATAAACCTTGTGTCTTTTTAGCGAACCATCCAGGCCAGACGCGCAATAACACAAATTTACTTGTTGGTGTTTACTCGAAACATCGATAGGCGGGATGCGCAAGAAGTCAGTCCAACCATGGTGGACTTGACCACATACCTACTTGCTCTAGATGAGCAGAATGACTGGCAAGCCTCGGAACTGAGGAAGTGCCTCCAGCGAGCTGAGGAAGCCAAGATCTTCTCTAGGATGCTCCAGGTGCAGCTTGCCAAAGCGCATGCCAGTGCGTCAACCGTAGAGAGTCATGAGACTGCCATGTTGGAAACTCTAAAGGAGGCTAAAGATCGGCATGCCCATCAGTGGGGGGAGGCCTACCTTGTCACTAGGGCCAAGCGGAGGACGCTGACTGCTGAATGGCAGGATCCCTTGATCGTGGAGGCGGAAATGGTGGAGGTCTAAGCACCACACTGAGTCCGGGACTCAGGTGTGGGGGCTTGGAGTCCAAGTTTGTACGGGGACCTGGACCCCTTGACAGGAGAGTGGTGGGTTGCTCCTGCTTGTGTATGGGGTACAAGCGGGGCGTGTGTTTTGGGGTACCCAGCTGAGCACATTGATTCGCGAATCACCGGGTAATCCGGTACGACTTGTCTACAATCTAGCACCGTAGTAAGAACTGGAATATGAAAGATGGAAAAAATGGTTCTGATTGCTTACCACCTGCTTGAAAGTAGCATAGGTGCTTACATAGAATGGTAGTTAATGAACTAATGATGACTGCTAATGAAATTGAATATTAGGACGCATGCTTAGTAATGCTTCCTGCAGATGCAATAACCCACAAGCTAGATAGCCTTGCATATCCTTGGAGTCTTTTCTTTCCTCCTGACGGGTAAGTCTTGCAGAGTACAATTGAGTACTCAGGGTTTGTTCTACCCTGTTGCAGGTGACAGGAACATGTGGAACTAACACTTGCGTGTGGAAACCTCCTGGTGGGCTCAGCGAGGATTTCCTTAACGTTGCGGACATAGAGTTTATTTGAAACTTCCACCCAAAATGTTTTCCAATGGAAAAACTTATAACCTGTTATGATGGATATAATGGATCATCATGTTAAGGTTTAACTTGTCATTAAATGATTTTATCTCCGCTAAAACTCTGATAATATGGTTATTTTCCATTGTTATAAACAATAAATATTATACTATGATGTTACATGGAAAGTGATGCAAGAATGACTTAAGAATGTTGTAAGCTTTATTCTCTCATTTGTGATCCTAATGAAAAAATATGGATTTTTGGGTTCTCCCTTGGGGTGTACTCGATAGAACTGCATAATTTAGTGTCCTCCCTTGAGTACTTAGTGTCTAATGGAAGACAAGTACTCCTGGGAGGCATTAGATTTGGTGGTTCTGCCACATTGATTCCCCAGTGCCATTGGTTAGCATCCTTGCTGCAGGGTACTTTGTGTTAGATCATTAAAGGCTTATCCACATTATCCTAGTCTAATTAACAAGGGCACAATTTTAAGACCTTGTTTAGATCCCTATAGATAGTAGTTATCTGCTCATAATTATCTCTTTTGGATCCAAACATATATGGGTAGTAGACTAGCTAATTATTTCTAGATAACAACTATCTCACTAGTTGGACCATTGGACCCAACAACCCAACCTTATCCCTTCCACGCCAGTGTGCCCCCTTCGCATGACCCTCGCACGCGCGTGCCCTCCACTTGCCACGTCGTGCCCATCTGCCTGCTGCACCATCGAGGTGCTACCGGGGTTCGTGCAGACGAGCTCCAGTGCCGCCACCGCCAACATGGCCGATGACGCCACACCAATCTCCATGGCCGTCTCCCTGTTCCCCTCCTCGAGCAGCTCGATGAGCAGCACCTTGGCGGCCAGGGGATTCAACAATTTCAGTTGATGTCTCTCCTAATATTTCTATGTCGTAGGATTCCAAAAACTTCCAGTCTAAGTCTTAGAGCATGGTCTAATGCAGCAAAATGGTCTCATAATACAGTTTAGGGTTGTTAATGAGGCTTCGTTTATTTTTATCTCCTTCCCGCTGTGAGCACTTTACTCTTTTCAAACATGATGGGTATGCCAATTATAATGTAAGCACACAATTTCTTATTCCCAAGTTAATTTTGAAGTAATGTCTGATACTCGTAATGAAAATTTTCTCCAACTATATTGTATTATTGTTATGGTAGAGGCTGAAACTTTGTTCCATTATCTAAAAATATTGCATTATTGTTATGGTGCAAATTATACATAATGTCTTTCATCCATCCTTCCAAAAAAAGTCTTAGAAAATTTGTGTTTCGTATTTCCATGATTAACTCATCTGTCATTTAAAATACCCCTTTCTAAATTCCCACAGTAACACAGGAGTATTTACCTAGTTAGTAAAGTTAAGTTGCCACAATTAAACTCCAACTCTGGAGATATCTATCTAGTTATTTCTCGAACAGATATTGTCGGGTTCATAAACCTAAGGTCCCCAATGGGCCCGCTTTCCAGCAAAACTCGGCCCAACAGACGGTGTAGCAACAACGTGTGCCTCCCGGAATAAAGGTTCGGTCTCCGACCGGAAGGCTTGGCCAAGGAGGAGACATAGTCTGACTCCGACCACCTTTTCTGACCGGGGATACGCCGGACCTCCGCTCGTGATTCTTCCCCGACCGACACGGTCGGAGCCGATCGGGAATGACTGACCGGGGACACCTACTCGATGAGGACCCAAGGATCAGGCAGAGCAGATAAGGTAAGGCGCTCAAGTCAACCGCAATACCAAGGTCCGTACCCTGCCATACCCTGCACACCTGTAGGATAGTGTCACCAGGCCATGCCAGACAGGCACTATGCAACCCTCCAGGCGTGTCAGAACCCAAATAGTGTTGTGGGCGTCGACATTTGTCTTACAGTGTTGTAGGCGCCGACATTTATCATATCAAGCGAACACGGTAAAACCTACCAGACGCATCTAGGCATGAACAGTATTGTGGGCGTTGACAATCGTCTCGTACCCGATGGCATGAGCAACAAGACTGGGTAGCACACGTACACTCTCTCTCTCTCTTTCTCTCTAACTTGTAAGGCCATCCCCTTCACCTATAAAAGGGGATGCGCTCTCTCCCAATAAGTACGGATGCTGGACTCTCTCTGGATCTAGCTCTAGAGAACCTGAGCATTCGAACAACTCCACAGCTCTAGATCTCAACAGCTACACAGAGCATACGCTCCAATACTTAGCGCACGTTAGAGCACCTATCACTCTTAATCACTTAGTTTAGAGTCCGACCGGGCCTCTAACACACCCTTCTCATTCCATACCTGTTTGTAACCCCACAACAAACTTTGAGCACCTGGGCTTAGGAATAAAGTCACCGACCGACCAAAACTGGACGTAGGGCACGTTGCCTGAACCAGTATAAATCCTGTGTCATTGAGTGCTAGGCCACATCCGATCACAACGCATGACAAAACTACAAATATTTACTTGTTGGTCACTTTTCGCACCAATAGTTGGCGCCGTCCGTGGGGAGGATGCCGTGCATTCACGCTTTTGGTCATCAGATGGCCCACTTTTCCACATCTTCGTCAAGGCAGGCTCAAGCGATACGATTCGCTTTAGCTCGCTGGAGTTTCCCACACTCCCACCTGTTGGGATGTGGGTTCCTCCCATCTTCGTGCCGCTCTAGATCTTCCTCTTCAGAAGTTTGGACTTCATCGCTGACTAGCTCGGCATACTCCGCCTTCGCGAGGAGGCACCTATCCCGGTGCCCTCTGGAGGAGGAGTGTCCTCCACCAGCCCTAGGCCACTCGACGACCTCAACATTGAGACACCTACGCTTCGCCTTGAGCCCGTGCTGGGCTCAAACCCCACTATGAGTAATCTACATGTTGTTCCTTATTCACTATTTAACACCTTCTGCCGACTCTTCGGAGGGGCCCCGTTGTCCTCACCACGATCGTCGTGCGACCGGTTCCCCTACGGCTTCACGTCCCTTGCGAACGCGCATGCATGGGGGTTCCAAAGGATGCTGACGCTGCCCCCTCTCAAATCCAAATTCGTGGGGATGGTAGGCTATGCTCCCGCCTCCTTTCATGACCTTGTGGATGACGAGGTCGATAGCAATGGCTCCAGCATTAGCGACATCACGGCACCTGGCCACCATCTATCCTAGGAGTGCGCTATGGTGGACGCTCTAGGATAGCCACCAGTGGTAGCAGAGTCTCTACAGACTCACACACCTCTAGACCCTTGTGTGGAGGCCCTCGCGCGTTCGTAGGACCACAGTGAGGACTTACGACAAAGGGAGCAGAGCCAGCCGCCACCTATGCCAGCACACTCGGTGCAACACGCTGTGCCATGCGTGTGTAACCCAGCGAGCAGCGCCTAGGGTCATGCCTATCAGGTCTAGCACAACATCCTGGATGGGGGGAACAACCCCCTTAGTTTGCTCGAGCTGGCTAGAACATCGCTGCTGTGGCGATGCTTCTGCGTGGCCTCCCCGAGCCGACCGACCCCCAGGAGCTGGCAATCCACCAGAACCTCCGAGCGCTGGTGGAGATCACCACCATTCAATAGGTGGAGAGCTCCGCATCGCGAAATCGGCTCTTGGCCTCTTGCCCCACCGGGGGACAGGGGCCGCACCAGTCGAATCGCTCCCTCCACTCACCACTACAGTTATCAAGAGTGGAGCAGGATGCCACGGCTGCACCACAGCTGGACCCTATGCCCGCTCCACACCGACCACCTATGCATGAACATCTTGAGCTGAACCATGACGCTCGCAGCATCATCAACAATCGATGCCATGCTCGGCATGATGATGATGTCTATCGAGTGGCGGCGAGAGCAAGCGGCGTGGATCTTAGCCTAACCATCGAGGAGTGTGGGGACACCCACTACAGGCGTGGAGGCCGACCAAACGACTGGAGCCCTAGCCTGAATGACCCAGGGCCATGGGCCTTTGGTCGTCGCATCCAAAGAGCATCGTTCCCGCAGTGTTTCTGACCACCCACCAATATAGCTAGATACACCGGGGAGACCAACCTCGGTATATGGCTCAAAGACTTCCGGCTCGCCTACCAAGCTGGAGGAGTGGATGATGACCACTTCATCATCCAGTACCTCCCCATCTGTGTGGGGGAGCATGTTCAAGCATGGCTCGAATTCCTTCCACCCGACAACATCCACGACTGGGTGGATCTCAAGAGGGTCTTCGTTGGGAATTTCTAGGGGACATATGTCCATCCTAGGAATTCCTAGGACCTCAAGAGCTACCAGTAGGAGCCCAATGAGTCCCTATAGGATTACATCCGCAGGTTCTCAAAATGGTTCAACTCCCTTCTTGATGTTGTTGACGTAGATGCCATCAGCACGTTCCTCTCTGGGACAACCTGTGAGTCCTTGATCCACAAGCTCGGCTGTCTAAAGCCCCGTACCACCCGTGACCTGCTCGACATCACCACGAACCACACCTCCAGCGAGAAGGTGGTAGGGGCGATCTTCAGCAGTGGTCAGGACAAGGTCAAGGCCAAGCACGAGGACCAAGGCGAGGGCCCCTCCACGCAAAGGGGAAAGAAGAACAAGAAGGATCAGTGCCGATCGGCCAACCTAGCTTTGGTTGCCGCAGCCGATCATGTGGGCAAGCAGCCCAAGCAGGGCCAACCTAACCACTTCGACAAGCCCATGGAGAGTCCATGCACCAACCATGCCTACCCTATCAAGCACCTCTACAAGGACTACGAGCTCCTCAAACGCTTTTTGTGGCACGCCGGCAAATCGAAGGAAGGAAAGGGCAAGGAGGCAGCGGCCAACAAAGGAGGCATGGCGGGCAGGGATGACGATGGCTTCCCCAACCCTGAGGAATGCCTCATGATCTTTGGGGGAGCTGATGCCATCCACTCCAAGCACCAGCACAAGGTACGCTACAGAGAGGCATGCGCCACCGAGACGACCGTCCTCTCTTTCCTTAGCTGGTCGGACTCCCCGATCACTTTCGATCAGAGAGACCATCCTTCCCACATCGCTCGACCAGGTCGCTACCTGCTCGTCGTCAACCCCATTGTCCGCAAGAAGCGCCTCACCAAGGTACTGATGGACGGAGGCAGTGGCCTCCACATTCTCTACATCAACATCCTCGACGCTATGCGCATCCCTCGGTCGGAGCTTCGCCTAGTGAGCTCTCCCTTCCACAGCATGATCCCAAGGGCTTGGGCATACCTACTCGGGTAGATCAACCTGCCCGTCATGTTTGGTGACCGAGCCAACTTCTGCTCAGAGGTCCTCACCTTTGAGGTGGTGGACTTTCTAGGGTCCTACCATGCCATCTTGGGGCGGCCATGTTACGCCAAGTTCATGGCGATCCCCAACTACACCTACCTCAAGTTGAAGATGCCAGGACCGAATGACATTTCACTGTGGGTAGCACTTTTTCGCACGCCTACACGTGCGACCACGAGCATTATGAGCTCACCACTACCGTCATCAACTCCACCAAGCTCCCGGAGCTCGAGAATTCATCGACTCCAGTAGTCCTAGACTACAATGAGCTGACCTCATCGAGTGCCTTCCACCCGACCAAGGAAACCAAGGCGGTGGGGATTGACCCTACCGACCTGACCAAGACGGTGCGGATCAGGACCAAGCTCTCGGCCAAATAGGAAAGCGAGCTCACCGACTTTCTACGCGCCAACCGCGATGTCTTCACATAGAAACCTTCTAACATGCTGGGCATACCAAGGGAGGTCACCGAGCATGCATTACGCCTCGTCCTAGGCTCAAAGCCAACCAAGCAATGCCTGCATCGCTTTGATGACGAGAGGCGGAGGGCCATAGGCGAGGAGATCGCTAAACTCCTAGCAGCTAGATTCATCAAAGAGGTATGCCACTCTGACTGGCTGGCCAATCTTGTTCTTGTGAAAAAGAAGACCAGGAAATTGAGAATGTGTGTTGATTATACTAGCCTTAACAAGGCATGTCTAAAGGACCATTTTCCTTTGCCATGCATAGACCAAATAATCGACTACACCTTAGGATGCGAGATCCTCTCCTTTCTGGACGCCTACGCTGGCTACCACCAGATCATGATGAAAGAGTCTGACCAGGTCGTGACTTCATTCATCACCCCGTATGGTTCGTACTGATATGTAACCATGCCTTTCGGTCTGAAGAATACTGGCGCCACCTATCAACGGTGTATGCAGCGATGCTTTGCCGACCAAATTGACCCGCCCGACCAAGTCGAGCGCCCAAAGCCAACAATTGCCATCTATGTAGATGACATAGTGGTGAAAATGGCTAGAGCTAGCGACCTGATCGCAAACTTGGCCACAACATTCGTGAACCTTTGAAGGTTCAACGTCAAATTGAATCCTGAAAATGTGTTTTTGGGGTCCCAAAGGGGAAGCTGCTTAGATACATCGTGTCCGAGCATGGCATCATAGCCAACCCCGATAAAATCATGGCCATCTCCAACATGGGCCCTATGCACAACATCAAGGGTGTACAGAGGCTCACCAGTTGTTTGGCCACCCTAAGCCGGTTCATCTCCTAACTAGGCGAGCGGGGGATGCCTCTCTATAAACTTCTCAAGAAGACAAACGCATTCATCTAGACTGAGAGGGCACAGCAGGCTTTGGAGAGCCTCAAAGCATCACTGATGTTAGCCCTAATCCTCGTCGCTCCCGAACGAGGAGAACCCATCCTCCTCTACATCATGGCAAACAACCATGTTGTGAGTGCCACCCTCATCATCGAAAGGGAGGAGCCAGGAAGCCCCCCGAAGGTTCAAAGACTGGTGTACTTCATTGGTGAGGTACTTACCGATGCCAATGCTCGATACCCCTAGGTGTAGAAGCTTCTGTACACCATGCTGATGGCGACCCAGAAGCTCCTGCACTACTTCATCGACCATGAAGTCATGGTCGTCACCTTATTCTCGCTCGAAGACATCGTTCACAACCACGATGCCGTGGGTTGGATCTCCAAGTAGGCTCTCGAGCTCATGGGCCACAACATCAGGTATATCCCTGCACTACTATTAAGTCTCAGGCTCTTGCCGACTTTATCGCCGAATGGACGAAGGTCCAGCTCCCAACCCTAGATGTCACCCACGAGTACTGGACAATGTACTTTGATTGGTCGGTCATGGCGCCTGCCTCAGGGGCTTGAGTGGTTCTGATCTCCCTAGATGAGAGCAAGCTCCGCTATGTGATCCGTCTCCATTTCTCAGCCTCAAACAATGCCACAGAGTATGAGGCCCTCATCAATGGACTGCGCATCACCATCGAGCTCGGCACTACATGGCTATATGTCCGTAGTGACTCAGAGTTGGTCGTCGACCACATCATGAAGGAGTCCTCCTACAAGAGCCCTCTCATGGAAGCATATTGCCAGGAGGTGCGCAAGCTCAAGGACAAATTCCAAGGGATCAAACTACATCATGTCCCCCGAAAGGACAACGATGCCACTGATTTCCTCACAAAATTAGCTGCTAGGCGGGTGCCGTCTCTAGATGGGGTCTTCATCAATGATCTCCATGAGTCATCTGCCCAATTCTAGAGGATCCGATCTAGATGCACTCCAACACTAATCTGACACACGGGGGCTCTGACCTCCCAACGTGCCCCGATGCCAACCAAGTGCTCAGCGGCTCTGACCCGGGCACCTTCATGACGACGTTGCCCACAGACATCACCATAATGGTGCTCGATCTGATCGACTAGAGAGCACCACTGCTCACCTACATCCTTGAGGAGGTTCTCCCATCGAAAAGGACTTAAGCACGATGAGTCGCTCGACGCACCAAGACATTCATCGCCATTGGTGACGAACTCATGAGGTGCATCCCGACCGACCAAGGGAAACAGCTTCTCCTCGAAATCCATGCCAGAATCTGTGGACACCATGCGGCCCTGAGGTCGCTGGTCAGGAAAGCCTTCTGCCAAGGTTTTTACTATCCCACCGCACTATGAGATGCAGAGGAGGTCATCCGCAGGTGTGAAGGATGCCAGTTCTACGCTCGGCAAACTCATTTGCCAGCGCAGGAGCTTCAAACCATCCCCATCACCTGGCCATTCATGGTCTGGGGCCTCAACATGGTCAGACCCCTCAAAAAGGCCCTGGGCGGCTTCACTCACCTGCTCATAGCGGTGGACAAGTTTACCAAATGGATAGAGGCAAAGCCCATCACCAATATCCGCTCGGAGGAGGCGGTCAAGTTCTTCCTCGACATCATCTATTGGTTTGGTATTCCTAACTATATCATTCCCGACCATGGAACAAACTTCACTAGGAAAAAGTTCCTGGACTTCTATGATGGATATGGCATCAGGATCGACTGGGCCTCAGTTGGACATCCATGTAGTAACGGTCAGGTCGAGCGGGCCAACGGCATGGTCCTCCAAGGACTCAAGCCCCGCATCTTTGACCGACTCAATAAGTATGCTAGGTGATGGGTTGCAGAGGTTCCAATGATCCTCTAGAGCCTAAGAACGACCCCAAACCGATCTACGAGGTTCACACCTTTCTTCCTGGCCTACAGAGCTGAAGCAGTGTTGCCCTAAGACCTCAACCACGGTGCCCCAAGAGTAAAGACCTTCGACCAAGACCGAGCCATGGAGGCTCAGTAGGACATGGTCGACCTACTCGAGGAGGCTCGTGAGACGATTGTCATCCGCTCCGCTCGCTACCAGCAAACTCTCTATAGGTACCATGAAAGAAAAATTAGGGGGAGGATCCTCGAGGTCGGTGATCTCGTACTCAGGAGGACCCAGTCCACCAAGGACAAACATAAGCTCTCTCCTCCATGGGAAGGACCCTACACGGTGATTGAGGTGATCGGACCAGGCGCCTACCCGCTAAAGGACGACAAAGACAACGTTCTCACCAACACATGGAACATCGAACAATTTCATCGTTTCTTCCCCTAAAGCTCGGTCTTACCGTTTTATTTCCATTTTGCTCCTACAACACCGTAGCCCAAGCACTCTCGCCCGAGGTTGCTCAGGGGCTCCACAAGGGTATGATACCACCCTTCTTTTTTACTATCATATAGTAATACTTTTTCGCCCAAACGAAAGGGCATTCCATTCCTTTGATTATCCTACGTAACTTATGTTTTTACCTCCCGACCAATCACACCCCGCCACAACCTATAGTTACGAGTAGCTGAGCCTCATAGGCCACACCCGGGTTCTTAAGGTTGTAGCCTATGGGTCAACGGGCAGGTGCGAAAAAGAAAGGACAAGAAACTAAGCTATGCGAGGGTAAAAACAAGGGCGGATGGGACAAGCTTCCCCTCACGAGTGATTTCATCACAAAACGAACTCAGAATATTCATAAATGTAAAACTGTTCACACAGGGTCTTCCCCACGAACTCGTTTTTTACATGAATTAACTATTTCTACTCTAACTATATTATGGCTGCCCGTGGCATCGGCTGATGGGACGGTCGACGAGGATGAAGGTAGCTTGCTTCCGGTCTGGACAACATTCGGCTCGGTTGGAGGTGGGACGACGCTCGCCTCCGACCTGGTCTCCACTCCTTCCGCCGGCTGGACGACATCTTCCCGGTGCACGTCTTCAGCCACGCTCGAACAACGAGCCTCCATCACCCACTATGTGGAGACTTGCTCGGCAACCATCTATGCATATGGCACCAAGCTCTCCCCTAGTGCATGGATTTCATCTATGCTCCACCCATCAGCGTACCCTCTGCAGATGGTGATGAAGTCCAAATCGAGGTGATGGGTCACTACCGAGGTCAACACCCCTAATGTCCCGTAGAACATGTCGTCGGAGATGAGCGCCCGAACTTTGTTCGGGACCTCCGCTAGCTAGATGGCGGGTGTACTGGTGCTCGGTCCCGACCTAAACACCTCAGAGATGGCCACCTGGGCGATGTTGCGAATCTGGTCGAGCTCTCCCTCTAGGGCACATCGCTCCTCAAGGGACCAGGCTAGCGCCTCCATGCCCCGACCGACCACCGCTTTGGTCATCTCCAGACTCCAGTTCTTGCTCTAGAGAGCCGATCTTTCCACCTAGTTCTAGAAAAAGGCAACAAATTTAGAAGCAAAGGAGAGAAAAAATTAAGGCATCAACCAAAGGCAGAACAGATACATACCAAGACGGGCGCTTTTAAGGATGGAGAATCCTTCCTCTTGCCGGGTCACCTTCTCGAGCAGTCAAGCATTCGACTCCTCTGCCCCGAGCACCTGCCCCCGGAGCGCGACCACTTCTTGTTTAGCATCTGACTAGGCCTTTTGCTCTGCCTCCAGAGCCTCCAAAGACTGCTAAAACGCCGCCTTGGTCTCCGCCATGTGGACCTTTGCCACATCGAGTTCCCGCTAGGCAGTAGTCGCCCGCTCGACCGCACGCAGCTTCGAAGCTCGCACTCCTGTCACCTCGGCCGCCCGGTCTTGGGACTCACGGCGAGCAGATTCTAGCTGGTGCCTGAGCTCAGCAACCTGCCATGACATCGTTGCATCCTGCTCCATCCGACCATGTTCCTCCCAAAGAAATTGGGACTTATGGATTGACATCATCTCTAAATCTTATGAGGCAAGAAGCAGACATGTTAAGACAACCATTGAAAGGCCAAGGAGTCAAGGACAACACCAAAAAACATAGAGAACTTACCTCTGCAATGCATGGCAGATCGACTATCATGGCCTGATGGACAAGCTCAATCCTCTCCAAACCCTCTCCAAGGCCTCCTTGAGCCTCGCCTTGGCAAGGGTGAGATCGGACTCCATCAATAGTCCTCTCTTCCTGAGCAAGTGCCAGAGCTTCTCCTCCTCCTCCTCATGAAGGATGAACCAGTGAAAGCTCTAGTTTGGTTTTGGTGAATTGATGAAATCCTAAGTGCTAACCTAGTTTATCAAGTGATCATGAGATAGGTAGCACACCCCAAGTGATGAAGCAAATGAAGATCATAGCATGATGATGATGATCCCATGATGATGATCAAGTGCTTGGACTTGGAAAGAAGAAAGAGAAAAACAAAAAGCTCAAGGCAAAGGTATAAACCATAGGAGCTATTTTGTTTTGGTGATCAAGACACTTAGAGAGTGTGATCACATTTAGGATTGATAGACGTACTATTAAGAGGGGTGAAACTCATATCGGAATACGGTTATCAAAGTGCCACTAGATGCTCTAACTCATTGCATAAGCATTTAGGATCTAGTGGAGTGCTAACACCCTTGAAAATGTTTGTGAAAATATGCTAACACATGTGCACAAGGTCATACACTTGGTGGTTAGCACATTTGATCAAGGGTGGTGAAGTTTGGGAGCAAGGGTAAGAAACTCCACCGGCGGAGTGTCTGGATGATGCCACCGGCGCCCTAGATAGAAAAGACAGAGGTCACTGGGAGTGACCGGATGCTAGCCACGGTTGGATCGGCACGTCCGGTCAGATGTGTCAGCGAAGACGCTGGTGTCGGTCAAACGACCGGATGCTGGGTCGCTCTGCGACCGGACGCTGGCCGGGTGCATCCGGTCAGTGCTGATGTACGCTGACGTAAGGCGCACAGAGGAGACATCATCTGACCGGACGCTGGCAGGGTTCGGTCAAGCATGACAGGACACGTCCGGTCGCAAAAACACGTTTTGGACCCTTACTAGAAACGATTGGATGCTGAGGGTCCAGCGTCGGGTCAGCTCTGTCGGAGCGTCTGGTCAACATTTCGACCGTTGAGATCAAACGGTCACCGTTGAGCGCAGGAGACACGTGGCCACCATCGGGCGACCGGACGCTGAGGAACAGCGTCCGGTCAGTAGGACCAGAGCATCTGGTCACCCCGATCAGTACCCAGTGAAGGGGTACAACGGCTCTATTTTGTGGGGGCTTCTATTTAAGCCCCATGGCCGGCTCAAGCTCACCCGCTTGCACATTTTCATTGACATAGCAACCTTGTGAGCTTAGCCAAAGTCCTCCCACTCATCTCCATCATTGATCCATCATCTTTGTGAGATTGGGAGAGAATCCAAGTGCATTGCTTGAGTGATTGCATCTAGAGGCACTTGGTATTCGTGTTGCGCTGCGGATTTCGCTTGTTACTCTTGGTGGTTGCCACCACCTAGACGGCTTGGTGCGGCGGTGGAGGATTGGCATGAGTTGGTGATTGTTCGTGGCCATCTCCGGTGATTGTGAGGGGATTTGTACCTTCCCCGGTGGAGCGTCAAAAGGTAACTCTAGTGGATTGCTCGTGTCATTGAGTTACCTCACTTGTGGGTAGGTTCTTGCGGTGTCCAATCGTGTGGACGAGGTTTGTGCAACACCTCTTAGCCACCGAACCACCAAGTGTTGGTCGACACAACGAGGACGTAGCGTGTTGGCAAGCACGTGAACCTCGGGAGAAAATTGGTTGTCTCTTGCCATTTGGTATTCTTCTGGTGATTGATTTAATATTCACCTTGTGATTGGTTCACTCCTCTACACGGCGGTATAATCACCCTACTCTCTCTTTTATATTCTTGTAAACTAGTTGTGGCAAGCTCTTTAGTGTAATTAGAATTGAGAGCTTGATTTGTTATTTAAGTTCATCTAGTGGAGCTCTTTAGTGTAGCATGATTGAGAGCTCTTAGTGAGTAGTATCATAGCAAGTTGTGTGTCTAGTAATCATTGCAACTAGAATTGTTGGATAGGTGGCTTGCAACCCTCGTAGAGCTAGAGCAAGTTTGCATTTTGCTATTTGTCTTACTAATCAAATTGCTCTAGTTGATTTGTAGAATTTTAAATAGGCTATTCACCCCCCCCTCTAGCCATATTAGGACCTTTCAAGTGGTATCAGAGCCATGGTCACCGTTTGATTGAAGGCTTAACAACCTCGATGTCAAATTATGGCTCAAGTTGTGTTCAACCATGTGGGGGGCAAACCACCGTTCTTTGATGGCACATGCTATGATTATTGGAAGAGAATGATGAGGATGTATCTTGGTTCAATCAATGATCAAGTATGGGAAGTGACCGAGAATGATTATGCTATCATCGATCCCAACAATCCCACCAACCAAGACAAGACTAACAAGCAATGCAACATAATGGCTCTCAACACCATATACAATGCCATTGATTCCAAGGTGTTTGAGCAAATCAAGGATTGTGAAAGAGCAAATGAGGTGTGGACAAGATTGCAGGAAACATATGAGGGCACACCGGCTGTGAAGAGTGCCAAGTTGTACATACTCAAGGACAAATTGACAAGCTTCAAGATGAAGGAAGATGAGAGCATTCCGGAGATGTTCCATCGATTGCAAGTGATTGTCAATGACTTGAAGGCTTTGGGAGAGAAGATCAAGGATGATGACGTCTCTCATCGTTCTTGATGTGCCTACCTCTAAGATTTGAGATGTTAAGATTGCTAATCATAAGAGGAGGATTGAAGGATATTACCCCCAACCAAGTACTAGGTGATGTCATGACACAAGAGACATACCGTTTGGAAAGGGAGGGGGATGACAAGGATGACAAGAAGGAAGAAGAAGACAAGAAGAAGAAAAGCATAGCATTCAAGGCTAGCTCATCATCATCAAAGAACAAGGGCAAGTCCAAGAAAGAATCAAGTGATGATGATGATCTTAGTGATATTGATGATGAAGCTATGGCTCTCTTTATGCGCAAGATGGGAAAATTCATGAAGAAGAAGGGCTATGGTGCAAGAAAGAGAAGAGATCACACCAAGAAAAAAGAGTATGTGAGAAGATGCTACAATTGCAAGATCCCCGATCATGTAGTAGCAAATTCTCCATATAATAGTGACAATGATGAGGATGAGAAGAAGAAGCACAAGGAGGATAAGAAAGAAAAGAAGGAGAAGAAGGAGAAGAGAATGACCTTCCAAAAGAAGAAGAAGGGTGGAGGCTATGTAGTCACTTGGGATAGTGATGGTTCCTCGGATGGTGATAGCTCTAGTGATGATGACAAAAAATCTATCAAGAGAGCACTAGCAAGCATCGCCATCAACAAGAAGCTCTCCATCTTCGACACTCCATCGACATGTCTCATGGCAAAGCCTACCAAGGTAAAATATGATGAGAGTGATGATGATGAATGTGAAAGTGACTCTTGTAGGAATGATAACGATGATGATGATGATGAGGAGGAGGAGGAGTGCACCAAGGAGGAGCTCTTGGACATGTGTGAGCAAGTGCACGCTTGCAATGAGATGAAGAGAAAGGAGTGCAAAGAATTGCGCAAGAAAGTAAAATTTCTTGAGCAATCCTTTGATGAGCTCAATGCTACTCATGAGAGGCTAATGGAAGCCCATGAGAAGCTTGGCAAAGTTCACTCTAAGCTTGAAAAGGCTCACTCCTCTCTCATTGAGCAAGTCAAAGTGGAGGAAGTCAAGAAGAAGCAAGTGATCATATCATGTGATGTGGGACTAACATGTGATCTTATTGATGAATCTATTTTTGTTGCTCCCACTAACACTTCTTGTAGCACTACCACTTACACTTCACCCTTGAGTGATGGTCTCACTTGTGAAAACTCACTAAAAGTGGAAAATGAGACCCTCAAGAAGGAGGTGAATGAGCTCACTCGTGCCTTAGGCAATGCCTATGGTGGAGATGCCCGCTTGCTAAAGTGCTTGGGTAGCCAAAGGTTTTCTCTCAACAAAGAGGGATTAGGCTATACCCCCGAGAAAGGCAAGACAGCCTTTGTCACTCCCAAAGCTAGCTTTGTGGGCAATGGGTTTTGCAATAGATGCAAGCAAGTTGGGCATATAGAGCAAAAAAATTGCAAGACTAACAAGAACAAGCTACCTAATGTATCCTCAATCAAATTTGATTCTTGTTACATGCTTTATAAGGGTGCCAATGGTGTGAAGGCTAAGTTCATTGGTACACCAATTGTGGGCCCAAAGAAAAAGGCCATTTGGGTACCAAAGATCTTGGTAACTAACCTACAAGGACCCAAGCAAGTTTGGGTACCTAAAAAGAATTGATCTTCTTTTGTAGGTAAATTATAAAGCCGGAGGAAGGCATTGGGTGCTTGATAATGGGTGCACACAACACATGACCGGTGATCAAAGAATGTTCAATTCAATCAATGAAAACAAGAGCAATGGGATTGATAGTATCACATTTGGTGACAATGGCAAAGGCAAGGTCAAAGGGCTTGGTAAGATTGCAATATCCAATCACTTGAGCATTTCCAATGTGCTATTAGTAGAGAGCTTGAACTTCAACCTATTGTCGGTAGCTCAATTATGTGATCTTGGTTTCAAGTGCATATTTGGTGTGGATGATGTAGAGATCATAAGTGTAGATGGCTCTAACTTGATATTCAAATGATTTAGATAGGAGAATCTATACTTGGTTGATTTCAATGCTAGAGAAGCTCAATTGTCAACATGTTTGATCACTAAGTCTAGCATGGGTTGGTTATGGCATAGAAGGCTTGGTCAAGTTGGAATGAAACAATTGAACAAATTGATTAAGCATGACTTAGTTAGAGGCTTGAAAGATGTCACATTTGAGAAGGATAAGCTATGTAGTGCAGGTCAAGCCGGAAAGTAAGTTGGTAACACACATCCTAAGAAGAGCATGATGAGCACATCCAAGGCATTTGAGTTGATGCACATGGACTTGTTTGGACCAACTACATACACTAGCATTGGTGGAAACAAATATAGATTTGTGATTATGGATGATTTCACTAGATACATATGGGTGTTCTTTCTTGTTGACAAGAGTGATGTGTTTGCAACATTCAAATCTTTTGTCAAGGGCATTCACAATGAGTTTGAAACTACTATCAAGAAAGTGAGAAGTGACAATGGAAGTGAGTTCAAGAACACAAGAATTGATGAGTTGTGTGATGAATTTGGAATTAGACATCAATTCTTGGCCAAATACACTCCTCAATCAAATGGCTTAGTTGAAAGGAAGAATAGAACTTTGATTGACATGGCAAGATCAATGTTGAGTGAGTACAATGTGAGTCATTCATTTTGGATCGAAGCAATCAACATGGCTTGCTATTATAGCAACCGACTCTATTGTCACCCCATGATGGAGAAGACACCTTATGAGCTTTTGAATGGAAGAAAGCCTAACATAGCATACTTTCGGGTATTTGGTTGTAAATGCTATATATTGAAGAAAGGCACTAGATTGAGCAAGTTTGAAAAGAAATGTGATGAAGGTTTCTTGCTTGGTTACTCCACTACTAGCAAGGCTTATAGAGTTTGGAATTTGGCTAGTGGTACTCTTGAAGAGGTTCATGATGTGGAGTTTGATGAAACAAATGGTTCCCAAGAGAAAGATGAGAATCTAGATGATGTAAGAGGCACTCAATTGGTCAATACAATGAAGAACATGGACATTGGTGAGTTAAGGCCTAGAGTGGTGATTGATGTTGAAGATGACAAGAATCAAGTACTCTCTAACTCAAATGTGCAAGCTAGTGGTTCTCATGATCAAATCCAAGCAAGCACTAGTGATGGCAATGTTCAAGATCAACAAATGGCTAGTTCATCATCTCAACCAAGTGATCAATCTAATGCAAGCAATCAAGTGCAAGTGCTCCAACCAACCAATGTTGCAAGAGATCATCCATTAGACACTATAATTGGTGATATTTCAAGAGGTGTGTAAACTAGATCAAGATTGGCCTCATTTTGTGAGCATTTCTCATTTGTATCATCCATTGAACCTAAGAAGATAGATGAAGCTTTGAGGGATGTTGATTGGGTCAATGCTATGCATGAAGAGCTAAACAACTTCACAAGAAACCAAGTATGGGATTTAGTTGAGAGGTCTAAGGATCATAATGTGATTGGAACCAAGTGGGTCTTTCGAAACAAGCAAGATCAAGATGGGATAGTAATAAGGAACAAAGCAAGATTAGTGGCTCAAGGTTACACTCAAGTTGAAGGTCTTGACTTTGGAGAAACATATGCCCCGGTTGCAAGATTGGAAGCAATTAGGATCTTGTTAGCCTATGCTTGTGCTCACAACATCAAGTTGTACCAAATGGATATGAAAAGTGCATTTCTCAATGGGTACATCAATGAGCTTGTGTATGTTGAGCAACCTCCCAGTTTTAAAGATGAGAAGAAACCCAACCATGTTTATAAGTTGAGAAAGGCTTTGTATGGATTGAAACAAGCACCTAGAGCATGGTATGAGAGATTGAGGGATTTCCTACTCTCTAAGAGATTCAAGATGGGAAAGGTTGACACCACTCTCTTCACCAAAAAGCTTGGAAATGACTTATTTGTAATGCAAATCTATGTTGATGATATCATCTTTGGATCAACAAATAAAGAATTTTATGAGGAGTTTGGAAAAATGATGGCTAGTGAGTTTGAGATGTCCATGATTGGAGAGCTTAGTTACTTCCTTGGTCTTCAAATCAAGCAAATGAAGAATGGCACATTTGTGAGTCAAGGCAAGTATATCAAGGACATGCTCAAGAAATTTGAAATGAATGATGCTAAAGCTATTAGTACACCAATGGGGACAAGTGGAAGCTTGGATAGTGATGCTAGTGGCAACATGGTGGATCAAAAGATGTATCAGTCTATGATTGGAAGCCTACTCTATGTGACCGTATCAAGACCGGATGTGATGTTTAGTGTATGCATGTGTGCTAGATTTTAAGTCTCACCAAGAGAAAGTCATTTGAAGGCAACAAAGAGAATATTGAGGTACTTGAAGCATACACAAAATGTTGGATTGTGGTATCCCAAAGGAGCAAGATTTGAGTTGATTGGATATTCGGACTCCGATTATGTGGGATGCAAAGTTGAGAGAAAGAGCACATCAGGCACATGTCAATTATTGGGAAGATCACTTGTGTCTTGGTCATCAAAGAAGCAAAATAGTGTAGCACTTTCAACCGCCGAAGCGGAGTACATTTCGGCCAGTAGTTGTTGTGCTCAATTACTTTGGATGAAGGCTACTTTGAGTGATTTTTGAATTAGATTCAAGCAAGTGCCATTGCTATGTGACAATGAGAGTGCCGTAAAGCTCACCAATAACCCGGTTCAACACTCAAGAACAAAGCATATAGATGTCCGTCATCACTTCATAAGAGATCACCAACAAAAAGAGGACATTTGCATAGAGAGTGTGGGCACCGAAGATCAACTTGCCGACATATTCACCAAGCCACTTGATGAGAAGAGGTTTTCCAAGCTAAGGAATGAATTGAACATACTTGACTTCTCAAATATGTGTTGATGCACCCCCACTATATGACATGCCTCTCCTTCGAGCAAAGCAAGGTAAAATTGATTGACATGTCATCCATCCATCCATTGCTAAGGACTTGTTTAGTGCATCTAGTCATTCCTATCATGTCCTAGGCTCATTCATGAAAATCAAATGAATTTGATGCTTGTATGGTACAACTATTGCTTGTATGTTTGAAATGATCTAGTGGTACCATATGACATATTTGTGGGCTTGTAAACCTAGTGTTTGATCTATAAAATGAGCTATAAGTGTTTAACTCAACATGGTACAAGATAACCCTTATTTGGAGGTGTGAAGAAGCTTGTCCTTGGATCAAACCGAGTTAAATAACTTTTGCAAGTAATCTAGATTGAACCAATTTGGGAAAATGATCCTCATTTCACATGGTTTCACCCCAACCTATCTATAATTTGAACTCACCTTTTGTGCTAATTGTTGACAAAGGGGGAGAGAAACAAAGATATGAGTGATAGGGGAGTATTTGACATAGGGGGAGAGATATGATAAAGGAAAGGGATCAATTAAAATTCTGAAATTTTGAGCACACAAGTAGGGGGAGCAAGCTCATAAACTTGTATGTTGCATTTTGATGTGCATTTCATATATTTGCTTGCATGGCACAAGTTTTAAATTTTGATATTCATGCTTGTGTGGTGTATGCTAGTTGTAGGTTTGAATAATGAAATGAAAAACTAGCATGCATAGGTTATATAGTGATTTCATTTTCAAAGTGTTGTTTCCAAGTGGTATCAAGCTAACCATGATGCTAAGGATAGTATAATGGTGCACTCCAATTGGTATCACGCTTCAAAGGTCCATCTTTTATACCTTAGCATCATTTGGTAGACATTGACTCCTATATTTCCTATCCAAGCATATGTGCAAGCTACAATCCAAACTCTTAGCACATATATAGGGGGAGCAATTGCTACCATTTGGGGTTCATGAAACTTGTCCATATCCTTTTACACATGGTAAATATGCTTGGGCAAGCAACATGGATTCAATTGAATTTCAATTCATATCTTTGTGAAAGGGTTGTCATCAATTACCAAAAAGGGGGAGATTGAAAGCTCTAGTTTGGTTTTGGTGAATTGATGAAACCCTAAGTGCTAACCTAGTTTATCAAGTGATCATGAGATAGGTAGCACACCCCAAGTGATGAAGCAAATGAAGATCATAGCATGATGATGATGATACCATGATGATGATCAAGTGCTTGGACTTGGAAAGAAGAAAGAGAAAAACAAAAAGCTCAAGGCAAAGGTATAAACCATAGGAGCTATTTTGTTTTGGTGATCAAGACACTTAGAGAGTGTGATCACATTTAGGATTGATAGCCATACTATTAAGAGGGGTGAAACTCATATCGGAATACGGTTATCAAAGTGCCACTAGATGCTCTAACTCATTGCATAAGCATTTAGGATCTAGTGGAGTGCTAACACCTTGAAAATGTTTGTGAAAATATGCTAACACATGTGCACAAGGTCATACACTTGGTGGTTAGCACATTTGATCAAGGGTGGTGAAGTTTGGGAGCAAGGGTAAGAAACTCCACGGACAGAGTGTCCGGACGGTGCCACCGGTGCCCTAGATAGAAAAGACAGAGGTCACTGGGAGTGACCGGACACTGGCCACGGTTGGACCGGTGCATCCGGTCAGATGTGTCAGCGAAGACACTAGCATCGGTCAAACGACCGGACACTGGGTCGCTCTACGACCGGACGCTGGCCGGGTGCGTCCAGTCAGTGCTGATGTACGCTGACGTAAGGCGCACAGAGGAGACATCATCTGACCGGATGCTGGCAGGGTTCGGTCAAGCATGACAGGACGCGTCCGGTCGGCAAAAACATGTTTTGGACCTTTACTGGAAACAACCGGATGCTGAGGGTCCAGCGTCGGGTCAGCTCTGTCGGAGCGTCCGGTCAACATTTCGACCGTTGAGATCAAACGATCACCATTGAGCGCAGGAGACACGTGGCCACCATCGGGCGACCAGACGCTGAGGAACAGCGTCCGGTTAGTAGGACCAGAGCGTCTGGTTACCCTGATTAGTACCTAGTGAAGGGGTACAACGGCTCTATTTTGTGGGGGCTTCTATTTAAGCTCCATGGCCGACTCAAGCTCACCCGCTTGCACATTTTCATTGACATAGCAACCTTGTGAGCTTAGCTAAAGTCCTCCCACTCATCTCCATCATTGATCCATCATCTTTGTGAGATTGGGAGAGAATCCAAGTGCATTGCTTGAGTGATTACATCTAGAGGCACTTGGTATTCGTGTTGCGCTACGGATTTTGCTTGTTACTCTTGGTGGTTGCCACCACCTAGACGGCTTGGTGCAGCGGTGGAGGATTGGCACAAGTTGGTGATTGTTCGTGGCCATCTCCGGTGATTGTGAGGGGATTTGTACCTTCCCCGGCGGAGCGCCGAAAGGTAACTCTAGTGGATTGCTCGTGTCATTGAGTTACCTCACTTGTGGGTAGGTTCTTGCGGTGTCCAATCGTGTGGACGAGGTTTGTGCAACACCTCTTAGCCGCCGAACCACCAAGTGTTGGTCGACACAACGGGGACGTAGCGTGTTGGCAAGCACGTGAACCTCGGGAGAAAATTGGTTGTCTCTTGCCATTTGGTATTCTCCTAGTGATTGATTTAATATTCACCTTGTGATTGGTTCACTCCTCTACACGGCGGTATAATCACCCTACTCTCTCTTTTATATTCTTGCAAACTAGTTGTGGCAAGCTCTTTAGTGTAATTAGAATTGAGAGCTTGATTTGTTATTTAAGTTCATCTAGTGGAACTCTTTAGTGTAGCATGATTGAGAGCTCTTAGTGAGTAGTATCATAGCAAGTTGTGTGTCTAGTAATCATTGCAACTATAATTGTTGGATAGGTGGCTTGGAACCCTTGTAGAGCTAGAGCAAGTTTGCATTTCGCTATTTGTCTTACTAATCAAATTGCTCTAGTTGATTTGTAGAATTTTAAATAGGCTATCCACCCCCTCTAGCCATATTAGGACCTTTCAACCAGGCCTTTCTTGGCTCGTCGGGGCAAGGCCACACTAGCTCTTGGGTCGCCCTCGACCCGCTGGAAGATCCGGCAATCGCAGCGTCATGCGATGACCGGATCATCACCAACTCCCGCAATGGTGGGATAGTTGGTGGCTGGGGACTCCACCACCTAGAGTCCATGACTCGCTGGTAGATGCTCTACCTCTAGTCTAGCCACGTCTCCTCCCAACCCCTCCAGCTCTGACCAGGAGGGTGAACCATGTGCACCTCCGCCGAGCAAGGTAGTGAGCCCGGTCTCCCTCCTCTCCTCCTCCATAGCTATTGGGGGAGGGATCATGAGGGTCACCTCCAACCCAACCTCTGCCATCACCACGGGGATCGCTGCCATCACTGCCACCTGCGCTGCCGCCATGCTCGCAATTGGACAGGAAGACACAACCCTCAGTAAGGAAGGTCGCACCACCGCCAATCTACTTCCTCCATCGATTGTCATGACCCACTATAGGTTGGGTCTCCACTCTTCTCGCACAGGAGGTAGGGAGACTCCCAGTCCTGCCAGCCCTTGGCTGCTGTCAAACAAGCACGGGTTAGTCACACTCAAAAAGTTCTACTATGAAAATAGGAGGGAGCATAAATGCCTACCTAGACAAAAGTGGTAGAGCCCTAAAGCCCTGACCAGCTGGCGGCAGGCCAACCGAACAAGGACCGCTCACGGGTCGCAACCCATGCCCCGTTGTATCGACTGAGGCAGGAGTCGACCCGGCCGGTTCCTGATCGGCCCACAAATGGCCGCGACTGATAGCTTGTGGCGAAACCACCAGAGCAACTGGCAGAACATCCCCCCGTTGGGTGTCGCACAAGCGTGCGACCCCGAAGATGCAGGGGAATGAACACATTCCTCCGATCGGTCGGCGTGCTCTGCCACACTCGGAGCAGGGTGGTGCGGAGCCAATGATGCCTTCGAAGGGCACGGCGACTGCGCCTGCTTTGCCTCTCGTTCGACAGCGGTGTCTTCGCTCGTGGCACACTTCCTAGACTCAGGAACATCACCGCACATCTCCATATCATGCCCACCACCAATGGGTGCGGCTATGGGCTCACGGTGCTCTGCTGAGGACACAATGGCGCCCCTGTCTCCTTTGTCCTCAGAGGCACTTGCGTCCCCACCCATCTTCGTGGACTCCTCTGACATGAGCTCTGCCTCCACATCGCTTCAGCTCTCGCTCCTCTAGACCCGCCAACTGATCTCCTTCTCCTTTTTGAACCTCCTCCAGGCCTTCTTGGCTCTCTTCTTCTTCTTGGCAAGCGCCACCTCCTTCTGGGCAGCTTGCTGAGCTGCGCCCTCCGGCCCCCTCGGAAGGTGCGGCCGGGATTTGTAACATGTGAGTCCCTACAAAATGGGCAGCTTGAAATCAAAACAAGGAAAAATAAGGAGGAAAAGGTCACAGGAAAAGAAGAGGGGGGCATACCAGATTGGACAGCTTCACAGCATGAAGAGGTCCTGGCATCCCTTCGAGGGAGTCTTTATCCCTCAGCGGTAGCACCCGATCGAGTCGACTCTAGACTTTGTTCTTTCGCAACTCTTCCGGTGACGCACGGTCAGGATCCATCGGGCCGATGTATTCCCACATCGGCCGTGTTCTTTTCACTAGTGGGGCGACCCGATAGTGGAAGAAGGTGTGGAAGACCCATAGCCCATCAAGGCCATGCTGCATAAGCTTTTGAAGCTCTGCCTTGATAACCTCCAACTTGTTCTGCCGACCGACAAGACCCCATGACCAGCTTTCCCTCCTCTCCGGCCTTCTTCCGGTGAACGACGGGAATGGCGCCTCCACTGGGTTCCTGATGTAGAACCACTTGTTGTGCCACCCCCGATTGGAGTCACAGGGGGAGTACGTAGGGTAGGGGGTCGACGATTTCAGCTTCTTCTGTAAGGCAAAACCCCCAACCATCACAATCCTAGGCGGCTTCCCTTTGGATAGGGCTCGTCCGCTGAAGATCCGCTGGAAGAGGTCCACGTGTGGCTCCATCCCGAGGAAGGCCTCGCAGACGGTGATGAAGCCGGTGATGTGCAGCACCCCAGTTGGGTTGAGGTGCTGCAGCTCTAGGTCCCACTCGTTGAGGAGCCCACGCAAGAACCAGTGCGCGGGATACCCAAGCCCACGCTCATGGAACGCAAGGAATGAGACGACCTCATGGCCTAGGGTTACAGAACAACTTCCCTCGACGTAGGAGCCCTCTAATGCGCCAACTTCTTTGATGGGAGCAGCCCCGTCTCGGCGAAGGCAGCCAGCACCTCCTCGTCCATGGTGGAAGGCCTCTAGCTCGACATCACGCCTCGTATTCACAAACGGGTCTGTAAGGTCTTCTCTCCCTCGCTTTACCCTCTCTCCTAGAAACCGCTGTGGTGCACGAATGGGCTTGGCAAAAAGGAAGAAGGAGAAGAGGCAGCAGTTGGAGAAAGGTGAAAGAATGGGAGGAAACCCCTCTCCCTTCCCCCTATTTAATGTAGGG
Source organism: Miscanthus floridulus (assembly GCF_019320115.1). Classification (NCBI taxonomy): domain Eukaryota; kingdom Viridiplantae; phylum Streptophyta; class Magnoliopsida; order Poales; family Poaceae; genus Miscanthus; species Miscanthus floridulus. Next base: position 94,833,670 of record NC_089595.1, on the reverse strand, counting down.
AGGCGTGTGGTGGGACGCGTCCTGACTGATGGGACGTGCCCTGCCCAACAAAACATCGCCTGGTTAAACAGGACGTGGCCTAGGCAGGGCCCACCACTCCCACAATCTTGGTGCAAGAAACAAGGCGCAACCACATGCAAACGACCCTTCACCTTCCTAGACAAGGTTTGGAAGGGCCCACCAATGGGATCTCCATCAAGGAGGGACCAACGGGTCAACCGAGTCAATCGGACGGCTACCGAGAGACAGGTAAAGAGCAGTGGGATGCCCCATGCGGGCTATATCGACTATGTCTTGAATGACAGGCCTGGGTTCCATTCGGACATATCCGATAAAGAGTTGCCCGAACCCGTCACTCGAGCCATCAAGGTAACTTTACCAAAACCCCTTTTTTGTTTTCTGGTGCATGATCATTCATTCATCCATTTTCATACATTCGTCCATACATTCATCCCATGCATCCAAGCATTGCATATGCAATTGTTGCATCACAACGCTTCGCGTTGCGCCATGAAGCGGTAGTCGCCTCATTCGATATGAGCGACGACCGACCGGGGTTCAAAGGCCGGCCCACAAAGGGATCGAGGCCACCTCGCGTTAAACAGAGTTAGGGGAGAAAAGCATAGATGAGCCCCAGCAGCCCATGCCTGATCCGCTCTGAAGCGGACAGGGTCATCTCGACCTTCTCATTCGATTCTAAACCTCAAGCCATGCCCATAGAATCTCCATCAAGGGGAGGCTAGCGGGCCACCTGAGTCGGTCTTTAGAATGGCTCGGGCATCTACCAGGAGGCGGGTTAAGGAGCAGAGGGATGCCACATGAGGGCTATGCCAACCCCATTACGAATGACGAACCCAGATTCCACTCAGACATACCCGTTAGCGAGCTCACCGAGCGCGTCACTCGAGCCATCGAGGCAAGTGGCGTTAGCTTAACCCCTCCGGTAGCGGAAACCATGGACGGGGTGATGCACAAAACTAGACTGACCCCTCGGCCACACTCGGCCACGCTCGACACTTGGGTTGGCGACTCCGTCTCGCCCGATCCCTCGGCCACGCCCGATGCTTGGATCGGTGCCCGACGCCTGGGTTGGCAACTCCATCTCTCCCGACACCTCGACCGCGCGCAATGCCTGGGTTGGCGACTCCATCTCGCTTGACCCCTTAGTCACACCCGATGCCTGGGTTGGCAACTCCATCTCGCCCGACCCCTCAGCCACGCCCGACGCCTGGGTTGGTGACTCTGTCTCACCCGTCCCCTCGGTCGTGCCCGACGCCTAGGTTGGTGACTCCATCTCACCTGACCCCCTCCGCCGCGCTCGACACCTGGGTTGGCGACTCCGTCGCTTCGGGTTAGGCGCTCCATCTCGCCCGACGGTGACCCATGATCTTACACCCACCGGGTGCTCTCGTAAAACAAGTATAAACAGCCCGCGACTCGGCCATGCCCGACGCCAGGGTTGGCAACTCCGTCGCTTCAGGTTAGGCGCTCCGTCTCACCCGACGGCGACCCACGATCTTACACCCACTAGGTGCTCTCGTAAAATGAGTATAAACAGCCCCTTCATGACTTCACAGAAGTCCCAAAAGGGCTCAGGGGCTCCTGTCGGGTTCATAAACCCAAGGTCCCCAATGGGCCTGCTTCCCCGCAAAAACTCAGCCTAGCAGACGGCGTAGCGACAACGCGCGCCTCCTAGGCCAGCCCAGTTACCTAACGACCGATCGGGAGAAAGGTTCGGTCTTCGACCGGAAGGCTTGGCCAAGGAGGGGACATAGTCTGACTCCGACCTCCTTTTCCGACCAGAGATACGCCGGACCTCCGCTCGTGATTCTTCCCCGGCCGACATGGTCGGAGCCGACCAAGAACGACCGACCGGGGACGCCCGCTCGATGAGGACCTAAGGATCAGGTGGAGCAGATAAGGTAAGGTGCTCAAGTCAACAGCAATACCAAGGTCCGTACCCTACCATACCCTACACACCTGCAGGATAGTGCTGCCAGGCCATGCCAGACGGGTACTATGCAACCTTCCAGGCGTGTTAGAACCCAAATAGTGTTGTGGATGTCGACATTTATCTTACAGTGTTGTAGGCGCTAACATTTACCATACCAAGCAAACACGGTAAAACCTACTAGACGCGTCTGGGCATGAACAGTATTGTGGGTGCCGACAATCGTCTCGTACCCGATGGCATGAGCAACAAGACTGGGTAGCACACGTACACTCTCTCTCTCTCTTTCTCTAACTTGTAAGGCCATCCCCTTCACCTATAAAAGGGGATGCGCTCTCTCCCAACAAGGACAGACGCTGGACTCTGTCTAGATCTGGCTCTAGAGAACCTGAGCATTCGAATAGCTCCACAGCTCTAGATCTCAACAGCTACACAGAGCATACGCTCCAATACTTAGAGCACGTTAGAGCACCTGCCACTCTTAACCACTTGGTTTAGAGTCCGACAGGGCCTCTAACACCCCATTCTCATTCCATACTTGTTTGTAACCCCACAGCAAACTTTGAGCATCTGGGCTTAGGAATAAAGTCACCGACCGACCGAAACTGGACGTAGGGCACGTTGCCTAAACTAGTATAAATTCTATGTCATTGAGCGCTAGGCCACATCCGATCACAACGCATGACAAAACTATAAATATTTACTTATTGGTCACTTTTCGCACTGACAGATATTTTACTCAAGATGCATAAAAGAGAGACAAGGCTAGAAGGGGACAGGGTGAAAATGACTTAGCACCTCTCGTCCTCTTCTTTTTCCACGAAGGGATTCGGCACTTTTTCAAAGGTGGTATTCACACGCTGCAAAAGTGACTTATGTCTTATTTGGCTACACTCGTTGACGGTGTTTCGAATCACCGACTAGTAAATTTGTGATTTGTGCGTCTGGCCCGGATGGTGTGCTCGGAGGACACAAGAATTTATATTGGTTCGAGCAGAATGTCCCTACGTCCAGCCTGCTGTTGCTCGTGTTACCGACACTAGTTTGTAGTAGGGGTTAGAAACAGGCGAGAGAGAGAGAGCAGGTCCCAAGTCTCTGGTGAAAGGATCGAACGGAGTTGAGTCTCGTTGAGCTCGTTTAGCCGTTCAGCGTGCCCTTCGTGGAGCGTCCTGCTTCCCCTTTTATAGATGAAGGGAAAGACGCAGGTTACACGAGAGAAAGAGAGAGAGAAAAGCAAGGAGGAGGAAGGCCAACAGGGTCACAGCGCCCTTCATCATCTTTACGCAAGTCCCGCCGGTCCTGTAGATGATGGCGGGGATGGCTCCACGTCGCGACCCTGCTCATCACTGGCGCTATACGCGGGCGTCGTCAGCCGGTAGTGGCGCTCCATTCCGTCCTGGCGGGCGGCATGGTTAGCAGATACCCGCATCGAAAGTCGTACGGGGATTAGGTAGCATAGCGCCGGCATGCCCGACATTGTTGGCGACGTGAGTCCTCAGGTATGGCCCGTCGTGGCCGTGGGTCGTGTCAAGACGCACCTACTCCCTTTCTGGTGTCAGAAGTTTGACCCTAGGTTCGTACTCTTAGACTTGTAGTGGTTGGAGACGGTACGGATCCCCATCGGGCGATGCGGAATCTCCCTTCAAGGGGTCTAGCCAGGCGAAGTCCGCGCTCGAGGGGTCGGGCGAGACGAAGCCCGCACCCTCGGGGTCAGGCGTGACGGAGCCCGCGCCCGAGGGGTCAGACGAGACGGAGCACGCGTCCTTGGGATCGGGCGAGAGGGGACCCGCGCCCTCGGGATCGGACGAGACGGGACCCGCGCCCTCAGTGGTCATGCGTGGCGGGTCCACGCCCTCGGGGTCGGGTGAGGCCAAAATACGCTCTTGATCATCCATGTGAGTTAGCGTTCGCGGCTATCAGCTTTCCTCTTCTAAGTATGCTTAATACTGATACCCGACACGGGTATCCACGTTCATCCACATATTATTAGAATAAACTAAGATGAAAACGTCAAGCTCAACACATATAAATTGAATTACATATGAGTGTACCAAAACAGGCCACCTGAGACAGTCTTCCGTCCCCAGTCCACCTGCGGTTCAGGTTCAGCCAGCTAGCTGCCCAGCTCCTCAGGACGCGTACGTTTGTCCATGCATTTCGCGTGAACACCGGGCGACGACGACGGACCACGCACCCTGCAGCTAGCCGTGGCCATCGGGTTTGGCGCCACGGAGTCATCTCGGTGGTTGCAGCGACGACGCGCGATCGGCTTTCGCTTCATATCAAGGGCGTGTCGAGGAGAGATTAAAACAGGAACTAAAATAAAAATTAAAATAGTATTGGTTTCTAGGGGCTAAAAAAGATTAAAGGAGAGGAGAAAGACTGCGAGGGAGAGGTATGGGCTGTTTAGTCCTAATTAGTAGCCCCCAAGTGCCTACTGCATTTTAGTCTCTAATTCTTATTTTAGTTCCTACTGTTTGGACTAATTAGGACTAAAATTTAGTCTTTAGTCCCTTCCCCGTGAAAAAGATTACCCTAAGGCATGCGGTTGTCACGCAGCAACCCGCAGCAGATTAATTTGCACTCGGTGGTTGTTTGTTCGGCATGCCGGCCGAATGCCGATCAGCGCACGGCCACTGTACCGCTTCCAGGCGTGCGGCAGCCGGAACGCGCACCACCTGGCACTACCGCCGCCGGCGACGAACGCACGGGTGCACGCGCCAATGCGCATGAGCATGTCTTGCCGCATGGTGGTTGCTTATTTGTAACAAGTTCTCGTACGGCGCTGCCGAACACGCACAGTGATCGAACAACTCTCATACATTTGACGGCCGGCAAGATGCTACACTAGCTAGCAGTACACTCAAGTAGCGTCATCTAGTGCAAGTGGGCCAGCTGTCGTCAACCATCATCTCGTTCGTTAGGTCGTATTTGACTTATAAGTCATAGTTTATCAACCAACGAACAATATTTTTTTCTTACGCTAAACCAACCAATAGTACTTTTAACCATTTCAGTCATGTCTTATAAGCTAAACTAGCCCAAACAAACCAGACGCGCCCCTTAATGTGAACCAAAATTAACGAGGCTACGGAGATATTTTTACATGAGCTTATCCACGGCGACAGAACAGTACAGAGCTATACCTGTCTCCGTTGTTGCGTGTGCGCCTACCACTAGGTCTGCTTCCGATGGGTGATGGCCACATGCTCCCCTCCGTCCCTCACGCGATGACCACGGCGATGGTGTCGCTATCCGGCCGCCGCCGGCTCTGGCCGACGCCCCTGCCGCCGCCACCTTTGGCGGGAATGCCGTCCATCACGGGGCGGCGGCACGTCGGGCACGAGCCGCGGGACAGCAGCCAGGCGTCGACGCACGGGACGTGGAAGCCGTGCCCGCACCGCGGCAGCACGCGCACCTTGTCGCCGTCCGCGAACTCGCCGAGGCAGATGGCGCACACGTCCTCGTCCTCGTCCCCGGCCCCGGCCTCCTCCCCCTCCCTCGCGGCGACGTAAACCTCCACGGGGATGCTCCTCAGCGCGCGCTTCTTGATCCCGCCTCGGAGGCCCGCGCAGGACGCGCCGACGCTCGACGACGCCGCCCCCTCGCGGCCGCCGCCACCGCCGTCCGCGGCCCGGCCCCCGCACCAGAGCGCGCACCTGGCCAACGAGTTGAGCGCGATGGCGAACAGCAGCGCCAGGAACAGCGCCGCCAGCAGGATCACCGTGTTGGTGTCGAACGTCGCGTCGGCCCCCGGCGCCGCCGCCGCCGCGCCTCCGACGGCGCCGGCAGTACCGTTCACGGCCGCCGGCGGGCCCGCCGCCTTCGGCAGCGCTGGCGCCGGCGCCTTGGAGTCCCGACGGTCCATGCCACCAGCTCTCGCGCGCGACTGCTCCTAGCTACCTTGCCTGCTGTGCTTCTGTCCGCGGCAGCAGCGATGCATATAAGAGGCGCGATCGCGATGCACGGTTCGGGGCTGTTGCGCGAGTGTGGGTGCTTGTAAAGGGGCGATCCCTGGTGGCTCCGCTCCAATCCCCGGCGCGAAGCCTGGCTTGAAGGGATAGGCACACGACCGACGACGGGTGGTGCCGCCCGCTCGCTTTTTGATTGCTTTGTAGGCAAAGCTAGCTAGCTAGGACTGGGAGCTGAACTAGAGAATAGCTTCCTTGCGTGCTTGGGCAGGACAAGCCCCGGATTTAATCCCCGTTCGCTTGACCTAATTCAGCATTACTTTTCAGACATAAAAATAATGTTTTTCTCTCACAACATTTTAACCTAAATATTAGCCTAAGTCAAATTTCAGCTTAAGCAGGGCGTCTCGCGACCGTCCGTCCGTCCGCCGGACCGTCACATCTCCTTGGTGGCCATGGCCTGGTGTCTGGTGTCTGGTGTCTCGTGTCTGAACCAGCGACGTCGTGTCCGTGGGCAGTTGGTCACTTCCTTATCGGAGGCTCGGAGCGCTGCACTGCGGAACGCAAAAGCGCACGTCTGGCCTGCCGTCTTTCACGACACGTCGAGACGAGTTGCCCGCGCCGCGTTGGCTGGGTACGCGCGGGGATTTTTGCCACGCTCTCGAGCGTGACACGCGAACGCCGGCACGGCACGAAATGCTCTTTCAGGGATTCCTCCGATCGAGTGTGTCACCGAGCTCGCTTTTTATGCCCTTTGGAGCGTTTGTTACTGGACGCCTTTTGCCTTAGTGAGGGTTTGGATGTGACATGTCGTGACAAATAATGCATTATGCTGCATGCGAGTGCTAAAGCCTAAAGCAGATAGCAGTAGCGCGCACCACTCTCTCATGTTAGCTGGTACACGTTGTTTTGTCTAAACATTAAGGTGAAAGCGCGCATGACATGGAGATATCGTATCGTGTGTTGCCCTGGTGCCAAAGGAGAACAGAGAAGTATGGAACAGAGTTGGTTAGGTTGTGTATGTCCTTCCCCTGCAAATGATACACTTATGGTGTGATTGGTTGCCCCGCTCATGCCGTCCGAAGGCCCATCAGGTATCACTCGGTGCATTGCGGCTGTGTTTGGTTCCCCTGCTCGCACCTTTCGTCTGCATCCTTTCGTTCATCTGTCCTCCTCCATCCCGCACGTCTCCGTCTTCTCAATTTTCACTTCCCTCTCCATGCAGGACGGCTTGATTCACGTATGGTGCAGAGGCCCATGTGTCAGACACTCAAAACTTTGATGCATGCATGCAACCAAACATGATCTCATCTTGTACTGAACCAACAACAAAGACAACCAAACACGACCACTTGCATGAGCTCAACCCGGCTTCTTTGGTCCTGCGCAGCCTAACTGTCGGTGTTTCGGACCGGCGGTTCCTCAACCGACTAGTAAAAATGTACTGCGTGACCCTAATCCCGGATGTTGATGCAAAGAGACACAAGGTTTATACTGGTTCGGGCAATGGGTGCTCTACGTCCAGTCTGAGAGATCGATCTTGTATTCCTTGTACCAAAATGCTCGTAGTAGGGGGTTACAAGCAGGGTGAGAGAGGGAGCTAGTCCCAGGTCTCTGCGTGGAGCGGTGTGGATTGCTTGAGATGTTGATCTCAGGCAACGGGGAAGCGTGCGCGTTACAGAGTGTCGAGCGTGTGTTTGTCTACCTCATGAACCCGTCTATGCCTGGGTGTGTGCGAGCGTGAGAGTGAGTCTGTCCACCTGTACGTGTTCGTCTATCTCGTGCGCTCGGGTCTCTCTTCTAGAAACGGCCCCGATCCCTCCCTTTTATAGTTGAAGGGGGGACAGGGGTGACACATGTGTTAGCTACGTGGCGTCGTGCGAACAGAGGCGGCATGTCCGAGCCCTGTAGCCTGTTACTATGACGACATGGTTGATGGAGTGGTCCTGCCTTTGAAGTGCTGGAGCAACGTGCCGGTCACATCCGATCCTGTGCGACGTGGGAGCTCCAGTGATAGCTTGACGCAGGGCCTGGCGAGCGACGTGCTGGTTGCTGTGTGTTGACCGCGTGAAGAGCCGAGGCTTAGTTGGTGCCGAGGCCGAGCCGTCGTGGGGGGGGGCTCGGCGGGCGTGAATCCCGAGGTTGCCGAGACCCTGAAGTAGACTGCCGAGGCATGGAGGGAGTAGTTGGTCCTGTACACTGATTCTGAGGCTATAGTAACCCGGACTTGACTCCGCACGCCCCGTTGTTCCTGGAGCAGGGGTTAGGTAGCATAGTGCAGTACGGGCGCCGGTCGTGGGCACAGTACCGAGCACAGCGGTCGGTAACCCCTGCTCTGTCCTGTCCTGGACGGTATGGTGCTGATGCGACTTCTCGTCTCGTCGGCTGCTCTGCTATGTCGAGCCGTCGTCTGTCTGACATCGCGGGAGTGGTTGGTCGCATTAATTGGACGCGACGCTCTGTTGGGGAGATCGACCGAGGCAGAGGCGATGGGGTTATTGCCGAGCCGGCCTTGAGCGAGACGGAGAATCGGCATCTCATCCGAGGCTTTACGCGCGGGGCCTCGGGCGAGACGGAGAATTGGTTCCCCGTCCGAGGCCTTGCGTGCGAGGCCTTGAGCGATGCGGAAAATCGGTAGACCGTCCGAGGCCTCTCGTGCGAGGCCTCGAGCGATGCGGAGATTCGGTAGGCCGTCCGAGGCCGGGGGTTAGCCAATAGTTTGTCTCTTGGCCTTGGTTTTGATGGGGTCTAAGCGATTTTTTTGGTTGTTGCTTAGGGGACCCCTTCTTATGGTACCCGACAGTAGCCCCCGAGCCTCAGGGAGAGTGTGAGCGCTCTCCTTGAGGTTTTGATGAGACTTGGCTCGCAGCAGCTCCTGGCGGGATGATATTTCGTACTCGAGGCCTCGGTGGGTGCGCGCGAGCGCACCCGTCGGGTGTAGCCCCCGAGGCCCTGGAGGAGTGGATTTATTCCTCCAGGGGCTTTTCTTACATCGTGCGAGGGGTTTATTGCGTTTGCCGAGCCCATGAGTGCGAGTTTGGGTCGCTGGGCCTCGGTTTGGTTGCAGGAAGAGCCCCCCGAGCCTCTACGTGGAGCAAGAGGTCGATCAAGAGTTTCCTTGTCTTTTTGTGTGGCCCTCACGCATCCTTTTCGTTCGGAAGGAGGGGTGGAGGGCGCCATGCTACCCTCGGTGGGCGCGAGCAGTGACACCTCCGGTGAGCTATTATCGGGTAAGTCTGAGTGGAGGCCCATGCCCCATTCGATAGGGGTCGGCTAGCGGTCCAGAGATGCACTCCAAGAGTACCAGAGGGCTTCTCTAGTGGGTGCCGGGGCCGTTCGATGGGCCCCGGTGGCTCGGTGCCTCCCTACGGTGGGATTCCATTCGGAGACCTCCCTACCGGTCTCGGACATGACTTAGGGCGTCCCGAGTAGTCGCTTGCTCAGGCCTCGGCCATGTGCGGGCTCGCCTATAGTCGTCCCTGACTCTGTTGCCCTGGGGTGGCTGTCGAAACCTTTGGGGGCCCAGCCTTCAAACCCCTAGACCGTAACGGGCTCGATGCCCTTTATCGTGTTTTACTGAGCCTCCGAGTGCGAGCTTGGGTCGCTTATCTTCGTCCTGGGTGCAGGAAGAGCCCCCGAGCCTCCGCACGGAGCGAGAGGGCGGTCAGGGGTTCCCCTGGCTTTTTGTGCGACCCTCGCGCATCCTTTTCGTTCGGACAGAGGGGTTGTTTGCCGAGCCCCCTCGAGTGCGAGCCTGGGTCGCTGGGTCTCGGCAAGGTTGTAGGAAAAGCCCCCTAGCCTCTGCATGGAGCGAGAGGGCCGTCAGGAGTTCCCCTGGCTTTTTGTGTGACCCTCGCGCATCCTTTTCATTCGGAAGGAGGGGTTTGTTTGCCGAGCCCCCTCAAGTGCGAGCCTAGGTCGCTGGGTCTCGGCAAGGTTGCAGGAAGAGCCCTCTAGCCTCTGCACAGAGCGGGAGGGCCGTCAGGAGTTCCCCTGGCTTTTTGTGCGACCCTCGCGCATCCTTTTCATTCGGAAGGAGGGGTTTGTTTGCTGAGCCCCCTCGAGTGTGAGCCTGGGTCGCTGGGTCTCGGCAAGGTTGCAGGAAGAGCCCCCTAGCCTCTGCATGGAGCGAGAGGGCCGTCAGGAGTTCCCCTGGCTTTTTGTGCGACCCTCATGCATCCTTTTCGTTCGGAAGGAGGGGTTTGTTTGCCGAGCCCCCTCGAGTGCGAGCCTGGGTCACTGGGTCTCGGCAAGGTTGCAGGAAGAGCCCCCTAGCCTCTGCACGGAGCGAGAGGGCCGTCAGGAGTTCCCTTGGCTTTTTGTGCGACCCTCGCGCATCCTTTTCGTTCGGAAGGAGGGGTGGAATATGCTAGGCTACCCTCGGTGGGCGCGAGCGGTGACACTTCCGGTGAGCTGTTATCGGGTAAGTCCGAGTGGAGGCCCGTGCCCCATTCGATAGGGGTCGGCTAGCGGTCCAGAGACACACTCCAAGAGTACCAGAGGGCTTCTCTAGTGGGTGTCGGGGCTGTTCGATTGGCCCCGGTGGCTCGGTGCCTCCCTACGGTGGGATCCCATTCGGAGACCTCCCTGTCGGTCTCGAACATGACTTAGCGCATCCCAAGCGTTTTGCTTGCTTGGGCCTCGGCCCCGTATGGGCTCGCCCGTAGTCGTCCCTAACTCTGTTGCCCTGGGGCGGCTATCGAAACCCTCGAGGGCCTAGCCTTCAAACCCCTAGACCGTAACAGGCTCGGTGCCCAGTTCCTTTGTCTGAAAGGAATCGGGTGGGGGATATCCCCCCCCCATCGGCTTGACAATGGTAGGCGCGCCTTTTCAGGCAGTTTTCTCGGGGAGGCGGAACGGCACCTGCCGCTGCAGCGGTCGGACGCGACGCTGTGTTAGCGGATGGGACATAACTGTTTGCGCGATTAATAAGGAGAAGGTTGGTACGTGGGCGGTAAAATCGGATTTGGATTAACTGTGCCGGATCTGAGGGAAACTTTCCCGATTTCGTCGCCCGCCCGTTTCGCCCCCTTCCTGCATAAATACACAACGAGCCTCGCCCCTCCCCTCCTTACCTTGCCTGCATTCACCTTTGCCGCCCTTGAGCCATTGCTAGAACAGAGAGCACCGGGGAGAAGAAGGGAGAAGGGCGAGGCAGAGAGAGAGCGACTTACCACCGTAGCTGCATTCTCCACCGCACTCATGGCCGGCACTGTTGTCATCGAGGTGGATGCTTGGGGTCAGTCCGATGTATCCGTGGAGACGCTCCAGTCGCTTGTCGACGATGGCCTTCTCCGTCCGGTTACCGACCCCAACAGGCCGGAGTGGATTGCTCCGTCGGGCGAGCCGGAGCCAAGGCCACGCGATGGCTACATTGTGAGCTTCGTGTCCTTCCATGAGCGTGGTCTTGGCCTGCCAGTGGACCAGTTCATGTGGGCGCTCCTGCACTACTATGGCATGGAGCTCCACAACTTCAACCCTAACTCCATCACGCAGGCGGCCATCTTCGTTGCCATCTACGAGGGGTATCTGGGGATTGCCCCCATTGGGAGCTATGGCTCCACCTCTTTCGGGCGAGGCATACCACCAAACCGATGGGTATGATAGGCACGAGGAAGGCGGTGAGGGCTGGTGGCTGCACTCTCCAAGTGCGCCAGGACCGTCAGCACCTTTACATCCCGGCCCAGCTCGCGTCAACCAATCGCCGCTGGTACACCAGCTGGTTCTACCTCCGCAACGACGATGGCGGACTTCCCCCCTACACCGAGCAGATCGTGGAGAGCTATCCAGAGAAGTGGAGGTATGGCATCCCGAAGGAGGATCAGCCCAAGCTACAGCCGCTCCTAGAGGGACTAGAGAGGCTGTGCGGCCGTGGCCTCACGGTGGCTATGGTTGTGGCGGCCTTCCACCGCCGGAGGGTGCTGCCGCTGATGGCTCGGTGGCGGCGCCTGTTCAAGATGAGACCAGACGAGCCGATCGAGGGCATCCGGATCTCCGCCTCCGCCCTCTCCAACGAGGAGATTCTTCGTCGGGTGAGAGAGACGGTGGAGGGGCGGCTGAAGATCGGTGGTCTGACCCCGTTCGCGATGCGCCCATCATAGGGTACCTTTCTTTGGTAAGTCATGCACTGCTGTGGCCCCCGAGGCCTCCTCATTCCTTACTATTTTCCGGTCCTTTATTTGCGTTCACCATTCCTACAGGGGATGAGAGACGTGCGAGCCTCCCCACCGCCCGTTCCTGAGGACGCAGCGCGGCGGGCAGTGAACCGGGCGCACGCCGAGGCATAGAAGAAGCGGAAGGATGCCATGGAGGCAAAGCGCACGAGGAAGATCCTTGCGCGCGAGAGACTAGAGAAGCGCCGCTGGTAGCAGAGGCAGGACGGTCTCCCGGTGGAGTCGTCTCCATCGCCGTCACTGTCGACGGATGCTTCGGATGGAGATGACGAGAGCGAGATGGGGCGGGGTCCCCTGGACCATCTCCCTAACGTCGGGGAGACGGCGCCCGGGGCATCGGCGAGCAGCCCGGCGCTCCTAGGAGGAGGAGGAGAGGACACCTCAGGGCTGGCGATCGCCCGCCCTGGGACCGAGGCCGACACGCCCGAGGCACGGGCGTTGGGAAAACACGCCGTTAGCCCAGTGGGCTCGACGGCAGAGGTGGAGCAGGTGGCGGCAGGGGCGATGCAACTGCCCCTACAGAGGACCGAGGGGGTGCCGGAGTCTGGCGAGGGCTGGCTGGCACTAGCGGATACGGAGGCCGTGCCACCACCGCCGCCACCGCCGTTGCAGAGGTGGGTCACAGTGCCAAAGCGGTTGCACCCCCACTCGAGGTGAGTGTTTTTTCAGCGGAGTTCGTATCGTTTCCTGCTCGCTTTATGGTCATATGCTGACCAAGTGGGTGTTTTGCCTTCAGCCGGAAGCGTAAGGCGGAGGTGCCTGCCCTGGCGCCGCTTAAGTCGCTCAAGGTGAGCACGGGCTCCACCGCTCAATAGGTGGTGGAGGCGCAGGCCGCCATACAGCGCGGCGGGGCATCGGCGAGGGCCGACCCGAAGGAGCTGGTCGCCTAGGGGGAGGTTACCGGGGCGGCCACGGAGCGAGCGGGGGAGGAAACGCCTACGCCCCATGAGGCCGAGGCCCGCGAGTCAGATGGGGCCGAGGCGCCCTCAGTTGTCGAGGCCACCGAGGGCGAGGCAGAGGCCCCCCGGACTTCCGAGGCCGAGACGACAGAGGCCGGGGCGCCCAGGGCCGCCGGCCGAAGTGGCGGGGACCGGAGCCCCCGAGACTACCGAGGCCGGGGTGGCGGGGACCGGAGCCCCCGAGACCACCGAGGTCAGGGTGGCGGGAGCCGGCGTGAGCGCGGCGAAGCCGGCGGCCTAGGAAGTGGAGGCGGAGGCGGGGCAAGCCTCAATACCGCCGCCAGTCCGAGGCCCATCACCGTTGTAGGAGAGCGCCTGGGAAGTGGAGGTCCATTCGATCTCCCCCGATGATACTTCCCGGGTGAAGGAGGTGGTCGATGCCGAGGCGGCCGGCACTATGGAGCAGCCGGCTCCGACCTCGAGCGAGGGAAGCTCAACCCTCATGCGGGTATGACCCGAGCCCTGCGGGTGGGATCACCCACGTGTCTTGTGGTAGAGCCGGGACGACCCTGAGGGGGAGCCTCTGTTCACCCTCGAGGATGCGGCCGAGGGGGGGGCGCTGGGACACCTTCGAGCAATACCGCCAACTGGCGGAGCGGTCACTGCGGACAGCGCTGTCTGTCATGGCCGACGATCTGCCCGGGGTCGCCCAGGTTTGCGTCTTCTTTTCTCATGTGGTTTCATCTTTTTCCGAGTTTTCTCGTAGTGAATGACCCCTGTTTCGCCTATCTAGGAGCTCGAGACCCGGTCCCTCGGGAAGTCATTGTTCCTCCGACGGGAGAGGGACGTCTGGGACTAGCTCCAGCGGCAGAAGGGCTTGCTCGCTGACGCCAATGAGCTTCTGTCAGCATGGAGCATGGAGGTGGAGGACCTCCGCCTCCGCTGTGCCGATATGAAGGCCGAGGCAGCCACGGCTCAGGAGCAGGTCGCCCCTTTGGCGGCGTGGGTCAAGGAGCTGGAGGAGGAGCTAACCCGGGTGGCCGGCGATCGGGACGCCTTTTGGTCTCAGGCTAAAGAAGCGATGGCCTCCACCAAGGCCCTCGCTGGGCAGCTAGGGGTGAAGCAGGGTGCGCACCTGCTGGTGAAAGGCACCCTAGTAGAGGCCCTCAAGGTAGCCGAGGCCTCTCGGACCGAGGCTATGGTCTGGAAGGGAAAGGTCGAGGGTGAGTCTTGTTCCCCTTGTTTTATTTGTTTCTCTTGCTGTGGGGGATATACCCCCGGGTACCACAAGATGGTACATGGGCCGCACCATCTGAGGTGGCCCGGCCCGTAAGATCAAGGCGTGCACATCAAGATTACAAGTTGTACTAGATATTGTAATAGTACCAAATTGGATACTTTACTTGTAACCTTGTCTCTTTGGAGTATATAAGGAGAGACAAGGGTCCCCTAGACGACAGGTTAATCTGTATACATCTCAATACAATACACCAAAGACACAGGACATAGGGTATTACGTCGACCAGACGGCCCGAACCTGTCTAAATCGCTGTCACTACGCCTTGTGTCACCATCTGGTTCCTGATTACACGCACCGTCTACCGATAATCTACCACCACGGGCACCCCCCTCGGTGGACTGCCGACCATATTTTGTTGACAGTGGCGCGCCAGGTAGGGGTCCCCTTTTAGGGGTTGTGCGTGCTAATCTTCCGGCAAATCAGATGGCGATTTTCTTCATCAACATCATGCACGGCAACTCGGCTTAACGTGGCGAGATCTTGTGGCGACGACAACAACAACCTATGGGGTTCCCGCAATTCTACTCGGTGCAAAGAACAACAGCCCTAGTGTTTAGCGGCCTCACTTTGCATCTCCAGCATCCATCGCTCCAGCTGAAGAATTCATCTCATTCCGTTCGACTCGAGGTGTCGCCTTCCCGGTTTCAACGACGGCAACAATGTCAACATCAAACGTCTGGAGATCTCAATCATGATCCCCCAGTTTCACATATGCTGGGCGTATGCACGATGGAGTCAGAAGAACCATATAGATCCGATATGGTGTTACCTCGATCCAAAGGCGGGGTCAGACATGGTTCTCGACGCTCCTGACAGTGCGATCCGAGCCGAGGCCTTGGCAGCGTTTGCTCACTTGGGCCTGCCTTTCCTACCTCTCGCACACATACACACATGCACCAATCAGGCGGACAATGAGTCCATGTACATGCAAGCCAATGGCAAGCAAGGAAGATGAACATGTGATTACGTGTCTTTGAAGCAATCAATAGCGCATACATACGCATCTACAGGATCTAACCGTCCAAGGTGTACACGATTTTCTCGGCCATGCAAATAAGCAACAATCTTGAAGGACTACACGTGCTTCTCCTACTCCAAATACAAGGGCCTTTGGACGATCTACAAAGCATACACATGCTAATTCATTAGCCTTCATGCATGAGCTATGCAACCATCATGGCATCGCTAGAACTCCGATCAGACATGCTCCGACCACGTACGCCCATCTGTCTCGTCCGATCGCGACTCCATGCACCGACCTATCGGGCGAGCCGTTGAGTGAGCCACGCTGAGCCGTCGGAGAGCCACGTCGAGCCATCGGTGAGCCGCGTCGAGCCACGGTGAGCCGCCAAGTGAGCCATGCCAAATGGCTCCGCTGAGCTCCGACCACGTCAACCAAAGACCATGCCAACCACGTCCCGAGTAGCTCCGCTGAGCTCCGACCACGTCGACCATGGACCACGTCGACCACGTCCCAAGCGGCTCCGTCGAGCTCTGACCACATCGATCACCAGACCATGTCGCAATAATGATCGCCGCGAAGAACGGCGCTACGACAACCGCGGCCACCGTCATGATGACAGGTCAGAAAGCTCGAGGACCGGACGACTTCATCACCGCCGACCAGATTTCTATCAAAGATAAGTAAACTTCTAATATTTATATTTAACACAATTTTCATTACAACGTTTCTCCACAACGTCCTCGTCATGATTATTCTTCAAATAATGTTTGTCCATGTATACAATCTTAAATATAATATACAGCTATACTTAATGCAAATCCTCGACCAGTCATGTTGACGCTCGATGTTTCCAGAAAAGGCCCTGTCTCCGGCTCCTCCCTACACGTGCACGAGCGTCTGCCCTCTACGTTATGGGTGGTCGGCAGCGGCTCCTTAGCGACGCTTTGTTCTTCCTACACGTGCACGAGCTCCGCGCCCCGCGTTATGGTTAACGGGCTAGCTAGGGCTAGAGGCTCAGCTACATACTAACTGGTCGGATGATTTATATTAAGTATAAACACAAACTTCACATTAACACTGATGTTTACAAAGCACCAACTGCTTTATCACATCATGCTCATTTGCAAATGACTGCTGAGCGTCATACGCTATTTCTTCACCGCTGATTTTTTCTCCATAATTTATTATTTTGTACATCATGTACTACCATTCTACATATTTATATTGCAGTAATTTCGAGCTATGCTCGGGGACTTCATCGCTCGCTTCTTGACCTACGCTCGGGGACTACCACGATCACTCTCCGACCACGGCTCGGGGACTTCATCGCTCGCTCCTCGACCTATGCTCGGGGACTACCTCGATCACTCTCCGACCACGGCTCGGGGACTTCGTCGCTCGCTTCTTGACCTACACTCGGGGACTACCTCGATCACTCTCTGACCACGGCTCAGGGACTTCGTCGCTCGCTCCTCGACCTGTGCTCGGGGACTACCTCGATCACTCTCTGACCACGGCTCGGGGACTTCGTCACTCGCTCCTCGACCTGTGCTCGGGGACTGCCTCGATCACTCTCCGACCACGGCTCGGGGACTTTGTCGCTCGCTCCTCGACCTGTGCTCAGGGACTGCCTCGATCACTCTCCGACCAAGGCTCAGGGACTTCGTCGCTCTCTTCTTGACCTACGCTCGGGGACTGCCATGATCACTCTCCGACCATGGCTCAGGGGCTTCGTCGCTCGCTCCTCGACCTGTGCTCAGGGACTGCCTCGATCACTCTCCGACCACGGCTCGGGGACTTTGTCACTCGCTTCTTGACCTACGCTCGGGGACTGCCTCGATCACTCTCCGACCATGGCTCGGGGACTTCGTTGCTCGCTTCTTGACCTACACTCAGGGACTGCCTCGATCACTCTCCGACCATGGCTCGGGGACTTCGTCGCTCGCTCCTCGACCTATGCTCGGGGACTGCCTCAACCACTCTCCGACCACGGCTCGGGGACTTCGTTGCTCGCTCCTCAACCTGTGCTCGGGGACTGCCTCGACCACTCTCCGACCATGGCTCGGGGACTTCATCGCTCGCTCCTCAACCTGTGCTCGGGGACTGCCCCGGCCACTCTCCGACCACGACTCGGGGACTTTGTGTCTCGCTCCTCGACCTGTGCTCGGGGACTGCCTCGACCACTCTCCGACCATGGCTCGGGGACTTTGCGTCTCGACTACATGTGACTGGCAACTCGCATACAGTTGGGATATTTTTTTCTCACTTAGACCTTGCTACAAGGCTCATACCTCGCCTTCCAGCAAGCTCGGGGACTATATCGGTACGATGCACCTATTGGTGCATCTCATACCGCTTGTACGACGATTGGGTTCTCAACTTAACTAGGAATTCTTTTTAGACCCTGGCACCACGTGCCTACATCACCTACTACCAGGCTCGGGGACTAAGTGGGCACACTTCACCTTGCGGTGAATGTGTTTGTTTTTCGACCCCTACGCCTCTGATGATCAAGGACGCTACGCTTCAAGATGCACTTACATTTCTTTTCAGAAATATAAGTGGGCACACTTCCTAGGACGGAAATCTTTTTCTTTCTTCTTAAGAGCACCATACATTCTTCGGACAACCTACTTCTCCAGTGACAACGGTGGTCGGAGATGTCAAGAACTCAAGCCTCACTGTTCGGAGAAGGTTGAAACAGCGTGTCGCATCAGAATACATGGCGCTCGGGGACTAGCTGTGGGGGATATACCCTCGGGTACCACAAGATGGTACATGGGCCGCACCATCCGAGGTGGCCCGGCCTGTAAGATCAAGGCATGCACATCAAGATTACAAGTTGTACTAGATATTGTAATAGTACCAAATTGGATACTTTACTTGTAACCTTATCTCTTCGGAGTATATAAGGAGAGACAAGGGTCCCCTAGACGACAGGTTAATCTGTATACATCTCAATACAATACACCAAAGACACAGGACATAGGGTATTATGTCGACCAGATGGCCCGAACCTATCTAAATCGCTGTCTTTGCGCCTTGTGTCACCATCTGGTTCCTGATTACACACACCATCTACCGATAATCTACCACCACGGCCACCCCCTCGATGGACTGCCGACCATATTTTGTCGACACCTGGTGTGATGCAGAGCTAGAGAAAGAGGCTTCTAGGGCTGCTGAGGCTTCTCGAATCAAGGTCCAGGGCTAGAAGGAGAAAGCCGAGCCCTCTCTGGTCGAGGCCCAGCGCTGGAAGGAGAAAGCCGAGGCCTCTCGGGTCGAGGCCCAGCGCTGGGAGGAGAAAGCCGAGGGTGAGTCCCATAGGCCTCCGCCCCTATTTGGCTCGTTTTCCTTTGCGCTTAACCCCATTCTATTTCTTTTGGCGCAGAGTTGGAGAAAGAGGTCACCCGAGCAGCCGAGGCCTCTGTCGCAGTGCAGGCGGTGCTTGAGGTCGAGATCGGGGAGCATGACGCACTGAAGAGTGCCGCTCGTACCGTGTGCGAGGCCCTGGAGGTTGAGGGGGCCTAGTCGGGCAGCTCCCTTAAGAGCCGCTTGGTCGCGTTGAGCGGCCAAGTGCACGAGCGACTTCGAGGGGCGCTGCACACGGGCGTCAAGCGTGCCCTGGTCGTCATCTCCTCGCACTTTGCCAGCCTCGACCTCGAGGCTGTCAGTGATGGCTACGTCTTGCTAGAGGCCAACGAGGAGGTCGTGAAGCTGATGGAGTCAGCTGAGGGCCCCGGCACGGCGCTAGCCAAGCTGTTTGAAGAGGAGGTGGTCCCTCCCCCGCCATCCACCGATGCTGGAGACCCTGAGCCCTGACCTGGGCCCAAGAGGCCATGTAAATAAATTAGGGATTATGTTACAGTATCATAACGCTGGTGGCCTATCGAGGCCTTTTTGAAATACTTATGCGTCTACGCTTCTTAATCATTTTTCTTTATTGTATTTCCGAGCCTCTGCCCTCTGTCTTGTTTCTGAACATATCATTCGCAAAAAACTTCCTCGAAGCCTAAGTTGTCCTTAGGGCAAAAAGGTGGTGAGGGAGTGCCGTAGCCCGGAGGCGTAGGCTGTCTCGTGACTCGTCCGGCCTTTTGGCCCTGAGACAGACTTTCGGTCCTTAGGTTCTTTACAATTGATTTGTTAGAGCATGCTAGAGGGTTTGGCGTGGAAATTTTTTCGAAAAACGACTAAAAAATGGTGCGTGGGACTTAGGGGGAGTCCCCCCTTCTAGCCCCCTAGGGAAGCTCGGTTCTACAAAGGCAGAGTCGTGTCTCGTTCGAGCCCTGCAGTGGGCACCTCTGCAGAGGCGGAGCCGAGTCTCCCTAATAAAGTTATCGTATCGCTGAGGCCCTTGATGGGCCTGGGGGGTTTCTCGAAAAATTAGGATAGCTAAAGAACGCTTCTTAATTGTATTTCGAGAAACAATGTATACAATGCTTGGAAATTTAAGGGTAAAAGCGACGTAGTTGTTCTATGTTCCAAGCGTTGGTGAGGATTTCGCCCTTCTCGTTGGCTAGCTTGTAGGTTCCGGGCTTCAGCACTTGGGCGACGATGTACGGTCCTTCCCATGGCGGGGTCAGCTTGTGGTGGCCCTTATTGCTCTGCCTTAGCCTCAGCACCAGGTCGCCCACTTTTAGGTCTCGGCTTCAAATGCATCGGGCTTGATAGCATCGTAGGGCTTGCTAGTACTTGGCCAAATGTAGCAGCGCAACATCTCGGGCTTCCTCTAGTTGGTCGAGGGCGTCTTCGCGGGCGGTGCGGTTACTTTGCTCGTTGTAGGCCTGTAGCCTCGGGGAACCGTATTCCAAGTCAGTGGGGAGGATGGCCTCAGCTCTGTAGACCAGGAAGAACGGTGTGAACCCCATGGCTCGGCTCGAGGTGTTCCTCAGGCTCCAGATGACCGATGAGAGTTCGGTAAGCCATTTCTTGCCAAATTTCTTCAACCGGTTGTATATTCTTGGCTTAAGGCCTTGTAGGATCATGCCGTTGGCATGCTCTACTTGGCCGTTTGTCCTAGGGTGTCCTACGGCTGACCAGGCCACACGGATGTGGTGGTCATCGTAGAACATCAGGAATTTTTGGCCGGTGAATTGTGTCCCATTATCGGTGATGAAGGTGTTTGGAACCCCGAACCTGTGGATGATATCGGTGAAAAACAACACCGCTTGCTCGGACTTGATTCGATTGATCGGACGAGCCTCAATCCACTTGGAGAACTTATCGATTGCTACCAGCAGATGGGTGTAGCCCTCGAGGGCCTTCTGTAGAGGCCCAACCATGTTGAGCCCCCACACGACGAACGGCCATGTAATAGGGATGGTTTGGAGGGCTTGAGCCGGGAGATGCATCTGCCGTGCATAGTACTAGCATCCCTCGCAGGAGCGTATAAGCTTGGTGGCGTCAGCAACCGCTATTGGCCAGTAGAACCCTTGGTGGAAGGCATTTCCGATGAGCGTTCGAGGTGCCGCATGGTGCCCGTAGGCTCCCATGTGCAAGTCCCTAAGTAGGGCTCGACCTGCCTCAGTAGTGATGCATCGTTGGAGGACGCCAGATGGGCTTCGCCTGTACAATTCGCCGTCGCTGAGAACATAAGTCTTGGCTCGCCGAGCAAGCCATCGGGCTTCGGTCCTGTCAGCGGGAAGCTCTCCTCGGACGAGGCAATCAAGGAACGAGACTCGCTAGTCCGTGCCTTGGTCGGCCTTGGGAGGCTCCGTGTTGACTTCCATGACCTCGAGCTCGGCCGAAGGAGTCTCGGCGACAGAGGGGGCCTCGAGCCCTATGGGGGGCTCGACCGCTGGGCCCTCCTCTGCCACCGAGGCGCAGTCGATGGAAGGTTTGTGGAGGTCTTTGGCAAAGACGTTTGGGGGGGGCAGGGACCGCGCCAACGCCATTTTTGCCAGTTCATCCGCGGCCTCGTTGAATTTGTGCGCGATGTGGTTGAGTTCAAGACCATCGAACTTTTCTTCAAGGCGACATACCAGCTTGCAGTACGCCTCCATTTTGGGGGTCATGGCAGTTCGACTCCTTCATCACTTGATTGACAACGAGCTATGAATTGCCCCGTACGTCGAGACGTCGTACTCCAAGTTTGATGGCGATCTGCAAGCCATTGACGAGGGCTTCGTACTCGGCTGCGTTGTTGGAGGCGGCGAAGTGGAGCCGAATCATGTAGCACATGTGTACTCTGAGGGGTGAGATGAAGAGCAGACCCGCGCCCGCCCTGGTCTTCATCAGGGACCTGTCAAAGTACATGGTCCAGCATTCCACCTGGACTTGGGCAGGTGTTAGTTGGGTGTCGGTCCACTCTGCCATGAAATCGGCCAAGACCTGAGACTTAATTGCTTTCCAAGGCGCAAAGGATAGAGCCTCCCCCATGAGTTCGACAGCCCACTTGGCTATCCTACCCGAGGCCTCCCAGTTATGGATTATCTCTACTAGGGGGAAAGACGATACCACGATCACCTGGTGGGACTTGAAGTAGTGACACAGCTTGCGTCGAGCCAAGATCACGGCGTAGATCAGTTTCTGGATATGGGGGTAGCGTGTTTTGGTCTTGGAGAGCACTTCACTGATAAAGTAAATAGGTCATTGGATGGGTAGAGCATACCCCTCTTCCTGCCTCTCGACCACTACGGCCATGCTGACCACTTGGGTCATTGTGGCGATGTAGAGTAAGAGGGCCTCGCCCTTGGCCGACGGTACCAGGACAGGAGGATTGGTGAGCAATGCCTTGAGTTTGGTGAGGGCTTCTTCGGCCTCAGGGGTCCAAGAAAAATGTTCTAATTTCCTCAAGAGGCGGTACAGGGGCAAGCCTTTTTCACCAAGGCATGAGATGAAGCGGCTTAGGGCCACAAGGCATCCCATGACCCTCTGTACTCCCTTGAGGTCTCGGATCGGTCCCATGTTGGTCACGGCCGAGACCTTCTTCGGGTTGGCTTCGATGCCGTGTTCCGAGACTATGAATCCTAAGAGCATGCCTCGAGGGACCCCAAAGATACACTTCTCGAGGTTGAGCTTGATGCCCTTTTCCCTGAGGCATCTGAAGGCTATTTCCATGTCGCTGATGAGATCATTGGCCTACCTGGACTTGACCATGATGTCGTCCACATAGGCCTCAACGGTCTGCCCAATGTGCTCGCCAAAGACATGGGTCATGCACCGTTGGTATGTGGCCCCTACGTTTCTGAGGCTGAACAGCATAGTCACATAGCAGTACATGCCAAATGGTGTGATGAAAGAAGTCGCGAGCTGGTCGGACTCTTTCATCTTAATCTGATGGTAACCGGAATACGCATCAAGGAAGGATAGGGTTTCACATCCCGCAGTGGAGTCAATGATTTGGTCGATTCGAGGTAATGGGAAAGGGACTTTTGGACATGCTTTGTTTAGACCGGTGTAGTCTACACACATTCTCCACTTCCCATTTTTCTTCTTAACTAATACAGGATTAGCTAACCACTCCGGATGGGATACTTTGATGAATCCAGCCACCAAAAGCTTCTGCACCTCCTCGCCGATGGCCCTGCGCTTTTCCTCGTTGAATCGGTGCATGCGCTGCTTCACCGGCCTAGAGCCAGCCCGGATGTCTAAGGCGTGCTCGGCGACCTCCCTCGGTATGCCCGGCATGTCTAAGGGACTCCACGTGAACATATCGGCATTCGCGTAGAGAAAGTCGATGAGCACGGCTTCCTATTTGATGTTGAGGGTGGCGCTGATCCTCAGCACTCGATCATCGGGGCAGGTGGGGTCGACCGGGACGAGCTTGATGGCCTCCGCGGGCTCGAAAGTCCCGACGCGACGCTTGGAGTCGGGCGCCTCGCTATCGAGTCGGTCGAGGTTGACGATGAGGGTCTCGGCCTCTATGATAGCCTCAGCGTATTCGATGCATTCAATGTCTCAGTCGTATGCATGCTCGTACGTGGACTCGATAGTGATGACGCCATTGGGGCCCGGCATCTTGAGCTTGAGGTACGTGTAGTTAGGGACCGCCATGAACTTGGTGTAGCACGGCCGCCCTAGGATGGCGTGGTACGTTCCCTTAAACCCAACCACCTCGAAGGTGAGGACCTCCTTGCGGTAGTTGGAGGGAGTACCGAAGCAGACGGGCATGTCGATGTGCCCGAGGGACCGTGTGCGTTTCCCCAGCACAATGCCGTGGAAAGGCGCGGCATCACCTCAGAGCTGCGACTGGTCGAGCTCCAGGGTGTTGGCGTAGAGGATGTTAAGGCCGCTGCCTCCGTCCATCAATACCTTAGTGAGCTAGGTGTTGCCAATGATGGGGTCGACGACAAGTGGGTACTGCCCGGGGTTTGGGACATAATCGGGATGGTCGTCCTGGTCAAAGGTGATTGCCTCCCGAGACCAGTTGAGGTACCGAGGAGCGGCCACCATCACCGAGAAGACCTCCCGGCGCTCCCTCTTTCGCTGGCGTGCCGTGAGGCACGCTGAAGGCCCGCCGAAGATCATGAAGGCGTTGTGCACCTCGGGGAATCCACCGTCCTTGTCGTCGTCCTTGTTGCCGGTGCCCCTCCTCTTGGCATCGTCATCGAGGAGCCCGAGCTTGGCGTAGTAACGCTGGAGCATGGTGCATTCTTCGAGGGCATGCTTCACCGGGCCCTGGTGGTAAGGGTAGGGTTTCTTAAGCATATCGTCGAAGAGCCCGGGGCCCCTGGGGCCTAAGGGATTTTTGTGCTCTGCGGCCATGACTAGGCCGGCCTCGAGGACTTCCTGCTTCCCCTGGTGACCCTTCTTCTTTTTCTTGGGGAGGTGGGGAGCCGAGGCCCCGGGGGCCTCGTCCCTTCGCTTCCCCTTAGCGTCATTGTCGGGGAAGATGGCCCCAACGGCCTCTTTGCCCGAGGCGAAGTTGGTGGCGACGTCGAGGAGTGCGGCCGCCAAGGTTGGCACGTTCCAGCCCAATTCTCAGACCAAGTCTCGGCAGGTGGTGCCGGAGAGGAAAGCCTGGACGATTTTCGAGTCACCGACGCTTGGCAACTTAGTGCATTTCTTGGAGAAGCACCGAATGAAGTCTCGGAGAGACTCGTCCGGGCCCTAGCGACAACTTTTGTGGTCCCAGGAGTTCCCAGGGCGCATGTATGTGCCCTGAAAGTTCCCGACGAAGACCCTTACCAAGTCACGCCAGTCATGGATCTGCGAGGGAGGGAGATGTTCAAGCCAGGCTTGCGCCAAGTCTGATAGAAACAACGGGAGGTTGCGGATGATGAGCAGGTCATCATCCGCGCCACCTAGCTGACAAGCTAGGCGATAATCGGCCAGCCAAAGTTCAGGACTGGTTTCACCGCTGTACTTCGTGAGGTTGGCCGGTTGCCGAAACCGGGCCAGAAAATGAGCAGCGTGGATGGCTCTACTAAAGACTCGAGGACCAGGCGGCTCAGGGGAAGAACTGCGGTCTTCCCCACTATCGTAGTGGCCACCTCAGTGCGGATGGTAGCCCTGGGTGGGCCCCTCATTGTCGTGGCGCCGTCGCCTGCTGACCACCTCATGGTCGCCCTGCGCCTCGCGTCGGTTGCCGAGGCGGTCGTGCATCAAGGGGACCCTATTGATTGTCGGTGCCCGAGCGGGTTCGGGACAAGCTGAGGCTTCCCTGTCCTGTCGGGGCGGTGCCGTGGGAAGGGTCCGAGGCGCCTCCGCACCGTCGGGAGGCGGAACTCTCGGCCTGCTGCACTGCGGTGGTCTCGAGGAGATCCTAGAGCTCGTCGCGGACCCATCGCCCCTCCGTGGTAGAGGGCTCGGGCATTGTTCGGACTAGCATCGCCACAGCTGCGATGTTCTGGCTAGCGCGATTGAAGATTGGGGGTTGCTCACCCCCTTCATCATCGTTAATGCGGTGGTGGACGTCGCGGGCCCTCCGCCGGGCTCCTCTGCCATCACCACGACCTTGCTGCTCCTATTCGAGAGTGACTCAAAGCTGCTGTAGGAGGAGTTGGTCTTGTTCGACCTTGGCCTAAAGCTCACGGAGCTGCTCTAGGTCCGGGCGTCGAAGTTGTCTAGGGGCAAGGTTCTCGTTTCACGCTGCCGGTGGGACAACGCGTGAAGGTGTGTCATCGCCTGCTCCCTGGTGAAGCGGAGAACGGTTGCCTGCCCCCTCGTCCTCATCGCCGTGCTCGGCATTCCGAGTCCGACGTGGAAGCACTCATGAGTGGGATCGTAAGTGCCTTCGTCGTTAGAGTCGGAGTAGCCGAAGCAGTAGTCGCTCACGGCTAGGAAGCGGTGCATGGCTTTAGGGTCGCGAAGTCCGGAGAAGTTCGCTCCGGCCCACGCCTCGTCCTCCTCCGAGGAGTCAGTGTGGGTGTGAGTCGAAGTCGTGGTGTCAAAGTTGAGTGCAAAGCATTGGTGGCGTCCTGAGGGCTCTGCATGAGCAGAAGCGTAGGCGGAAGCATAGGTGGCGGCGGCATTTCTCAACCCGAAGGGGTACAGGGATGGTGCCATCGCCAGGCTTTGCTCCGCCGAAGTCGACTCCTCAGGAGGTGGTGGGGCAGAGCTTGATGACGGGGCGTCGCCGTGCGCCACCGGCATCTTTCCCTTGTCCAGGCTCAGGCTAGATAGGTCCCTAACCAGGGACCTTGTGCCAACAGCTGGGCATGGGATACCGGCGGAATGTGGTGCGTTGCCATGAGCTCATGCAGTGTCGGGGTGGCCCTGCCATCGTCGTGCATGGCGAGCGCGACGAGAGCGGCCGCCCGGGCGCCATCTACGCCCGGGCTGCTGATGCGTGATGTCGTCGTCGGTCGGTGGGGCTCAGGGTGTGAGGAGTACCATATCGTACTCACATCCTAGAGACATGAACTCTAGGCTCCCAAACCAGATCACTGTGCCGAGACGCAGTGGTCGTACGGGGTCTGCCATCCGGAACTCGTTAGGATGATGAAGCTGACACATAGATTCCCCTACCTGGCGCGCCAACTATCAGTGTTTCGGACCAGCGGTTTCTCAACCGACTAGTAAAAATGTACTGCGTGCCCCAAATCTCAGATGGTGATGCAAAGAGACACAAGGTTTATACTGGTTCGGGCAATGGGTGCCCTACGTCCAGTCTAAGAGATCGATCTTGTATTCCTTGCACCGAAATGCTCGTAGTAGGGGGTTACAAGCAGGGCGAGAGAGGGAGCTAGTCCTAGGTCTCTGCGTGGAGCGGCGTGGATTGCTTGAGATGTTGATCTCAGGCAGCGGGGAAGCGTGCGCGTTACAGAGTGTCGAGCGTGTGTTCATCTACCTCATGAACCTATCTATGCCTGGGTGTGTGCGAGCGTGAGAGTGAGTCTGTCCACCTGTACGTGTTCATCTATCTCGTGCGCTCGGGTCTCTCTTCTAGAAACGGCCCCGATCCCTCGCTTTTATAGTTGAAGGGGGGACAGGGGTGACACATGTGTTAGCTACGTGGCGTCGTGCGAACAGAGGTGGCATGTCCGAGCCCTGTAGCATGTTACTGTGGCGGCATGGTTGATGGAGTGGTCCTGCCTTTGAAGTGCTGGAGCAACGCGCCGGTCACATCCGATCCTGTGCGACGTGGGAGCTCTAGTGATAGCTTGACGCAGGGCCTGGCGAGCGACGTGCTGGTTGCTGTGTGTTGACCGCGTGAAGAGCTGGGGCTTAGTTGGTGCCGAGGCAGAGCCGTCATGGGGGGGGGCTCGGCGGGCGTGAATCCCGAGGTTGCCAAGACCCTGAAGTAGACTGCCGAGGCATGGAGGGAGCAGTTGGTCCTGTACACTGATTCTAAGGCTATAGTAACCCGGACTTGACTCCGCACGCCGCGTTGTTCCTAGAGCAGGGGTTAGGTAGCATAGTGCAGTACGGGCGCCGGTCGTGGGCACAGTACCGAGCACAGCGGCCGATAACCCCTGCCCTGTCCTGTCCTGGACGGTATGGTGCTGATGCGACTTCCCGTCTCGTCGCCTGCTCTACTGTGTCGAGCCGTCATCTGTCTGACATCGCGGGAGTGCTTGGTCGCATTAATTGGACGCGACGCTCTGTTGGGGAGATCGGCCGAGACAGAGGCAATGGGGTTATTGCCGAGCCGGCCTTGAGCGAGACGGAGAATCGGCATCTCATCTGAGGCTTTACGCGCGGGGCCTCGGGCGAGACGGAGAATTGGTTCCCCGTCCGAGGCCTTGCGTGCGAGGCCTTGAGCGAGGCGGAAAATCGGTAGACCATCCGAGGCCTCTCGTGCGAGGCCTCGAGCGATGTGGAGATTCGGTAGGCCATCTGAGGCCGGGGGTTAGCCAATAGTTTGTCTCTTGGCCTTGGTTTTGACGGGGTCTAAGCGATTTTTTCGGTTGTTGCTTAGGGGACCCCTTCTTATGGTACCCGACACTAACCATCCTGGCTCGAGGCTTGCTCCGTAACCAATCACGCCCTTAATAAATGCATATCATACATCATATACGTCCAACCTACCAATATCTATCTGGCTTTCGATTAGATTTTTAGGAGTGTCGACACGGGTCATCAGTTGCCAGTTGCCACGTGCCCTCTGAGTTTCAAATTACAAGTCGTTTTAATTTTTTTTTACATAGCTTTCCTATACATTCAAATATTCACTATGTCTAGATATATAGTAAAAGCAATGTTGCTGTTTTAGACAGTAACATTTGCAAAGCCTAGCGTTGAGGTCTTGCGTGGCTACTTGATTGATTAGTCTCCAGTTTGGTCCCTAAAGGAGTTTCTTTTTCTGATTTTACTTTTAACCGGCAAACATGCCCGTGCATTGCAACACAGGAAAATGTATCTAATGTTTTTTTAGAAAAACGACAACGAGAATATAATAATACATATATATTTATGTTTTACCATATATGTAAAATTTAAAATCTATAGTTTATTTTATAATAATCATGACATCCATAGCATAAATTAATGTTGTCAATAATATGACAATATCCTACTAAATCCGTTTCAAATTATAATTCGTTTAACTTTTTTACCTCAAGTTTGACCACTCGTCTTATTCAAAAATTTATGCAAAATATCACTTCTTTTGATGTGGCTTGCTTTATTAACAAAAGTTCTTCAAGAATGACTTACATTTGACTATGTTTGCACAAATTTTTTGAATAAGACGAGTGATCAAACTTGTAGTCAAAAAAGTCAAACGAATTATAATTTAGAACGAATGGAGTATTAAATTTATAAAAAATTACAATATAGCATTAGTGAATTTTTTTCTCCCATTGAAAAGCACATAAATATTTACATGTAAATATATCACAAATTTAATTTTTATTCTGTTCATGTGTTGCTACAGTTAAATATCAAGTTTAATGACTTTCTTTGATGATAAGAAATATATGTGGTTCTAGTATCTAATTAATGTTGACGATGAGTTAGTTGCTGACATATCAAGAATTTATCTATCCGTTGTTGATTATGACAGAAGATCTCTCTCGTTGTTTCGTGTGTCGGCCCTTATTGGGGATTGTAGATATATATTTATTTATATTGGAATAGACAACAAACTGGTCAAAATTTCAATTTTAATATACGATTTTAGTTAGTTGGCGTCGGGTTCATAAACCCGGGGTCTCTCATGGACAGGCTTCCCAGCAAAGGTTCGGCCCAGCAGACGATGTTGCGAACGACGTGCAACTCCTGGGCCAGTGCAAGAAACCTAACGACAGACCAAAAGGACGATCCAATCTCTGATCGGAAGGCCTTGCTAAGGAGGAACAACGCTCGCTTCCAACTCCAGCCCGCCTCTCCAACCGAAAGGTCTGGCCAAGGAGGAACAACGCTCGCTTCCGACTCTGACCCGCCTCTCCTACCGGGGATGCACCGAACCCCTGCTTATAGCTCTTCTCCGACTGGCGCAGTCGGAGCCGACTAGGACCAACCGACCGGGGACGCCCGCTCGGTAAAGACCAGGAAACAGACGGAGCAAGTAAGACAGGGCACCCAAGTCAACCGCAATACCGAGGACTGTACCCTGCACACCTACAGGACAGTAACCGATAGGATATGTCAGAAGGGTGCCCTGCAACCTTCCAGACATGTCAGAACCCAAGCAGTGTTGAGGGTGCCGATATTTGTCCTACAGTGTTGTGGGCGCCATCAACTCCCATACCAAACAAACGCAGTAAGGCTCCCCCACATGTCTCTGGGCATCAACAGTGTTGTAGGCGCCGTCATACATGGTGAATACGGTAAAACCTCCCATATACGTCTGACAACAACAGTGTTATGGGCGTCTACCATCATCTTATATCCGACGGCGTGGGCAATAAGACTTAGTAGCATACGTACTCTCTATCTCTCTCGTTTGTAAGGTCGTCCCCTTCATCTATAAAAGGGGATGCGCTCTCTCCCAACAGGGGATCCCAGAGAATCAGTCCACAACAACTTGAACAACACACACGGTTCGAACGACCAAGGACCCTAACGAACAACAAACGTTCGAACACTTAGCACATAGCGGAGCTCCCATCACTCTCGGCCGGTCAGACCAGAGTTTGACCGGACCTCTTGTACCCTCCATTTTTCTCCCTTCCGTTTGTAACTCCACAGCAAACTTTGAGCACCTGGGCTCAGGAATAAAGTCACCGACCGACTCAAACTGGACGTAGGGCACGTTGTCTAAACCAGTATAAACCCTGTGTCATTGAGTGCTAGGCAACATCCGATCACAACGTACGATAAAACTATAAGTATTTACGTGTTGATCATTTTCTACACCGACAGTTGGACTATAGGCTTATCTAAGTTTTAATAAAAATATTTTTTAATCAAAACTACATAAATATTTTATTTCATTGGAAAGTCAATGGTTCAACTGACTTTGTCAATCTCGAGCGTTTGCCTCTTCAGTTTTCGAAGATGCTTATAAGGGTATGATTTTCGTGCATATATTCATAGGGGTGAATGCACATGCGTTGTGAGTGTCTGTGTTGCACTGTGTAATCGCAAAAAAAAGTTCAAAAATATTATATTTACTATTTATTTTATTTATATGAGAAAATCACGGGAGCAAAAAAAAAAGTCACAGGAGCAAAGAACGTGCACAATAAAAAAAGCCTAAGAGAAACTAATCTGAACCAGGCAACTAAAATAAAATCGGAATCAATACGAAAACTGAAGCGAGCATTAAAAGAATGAGGTAGAAACAAAATGTACAAAGAAATCAAGACCTGATGGAAACTGAAGTGGGCATAAATTAGACATAAGCGACCTGGATACGGAAATCACAGCTAGACGATCTAAGCGTGAATCCGGAGGAGATTAGGTGATGGACCAAAAAAATTATGGCAAGAAATTTTGCCTCTTTAGTATGAAGGTATAGATCTACAACTTATATATATTTTTATTTTTTTATATCTACTGCACCTAAAAAATACGTAGGGGTATCGTCTGCCTTGCCCCGCCCATCGCCCCCTCCTGCGCATTGTCGTCCTGCTCCGAGTCTGAGAAGTAGAAGGGGTGGAAAAGGAAAAGAAAAAAATGATAGGGTTCCAGGTAACAAAAGCGCAAGAAAAAAAAGATCTTGTGGGAGGGTTTAATCAGGTATAGAAACAAATTCAGGGTTCCTCGTACAAAACATCATAAATCTATGACCGGTTCGCGGAAAAAAAAAGTGCCGTACAAAATTTTTTTAGATAAAAATATTGGAAACTTTTGGAGGTGTCATTCTTTATTCGTCCCTATATTTTTTTAAATCGTAAAACTTCATGTTTTTAGAATAAAAATATTGGGTACTTTTAGAGATAGCTCAAACACGAGCCGGTGAGAATACGTATGCACTTGCATATTTGAAAGGAATAATACATTAATACGTACGCACTAGCATATTGGAAAGGTAATTCTCTACGTCTTCTGGCCGGTTGCAGCACGTATACGTACGAGCACTTGCATATGGAAAAAGGAAAGGCAATTCTGTATCCGTCGCCCCGCTTCAGCGCGTGGCCACGCTCCCGCGGAGTTTGCGTCGTTCGGAGTCCACATCATGCAGGCCAGGCACGAGGGACAGCGAGGGTCCAAGCGTGGTGGCGCTGTGCGTTGCGGGCGTCCTTCCACGCGGATCCGAAGGCCTACGGGGAATGCTACAAGATGGAAGAGGCCATGGCGACAGCGAAACGGAAGCAGAGTCCACGTCGGGACGAGATCCGGCACGGGGGACAGCGAGGGTCCGAGCGTGGTGGCGCTATGCGTTGCGGGCGTGCCTCCTTACACGCGGATCCGAAGGCTCATGGAAATGCTGCAAGATGGAAGAGGCCATGGCGACATCGAAACAGAAGCTGAGTCCGTGTCGGGACGAAATCCTTCTGCCACCGCCCACGTCTCCAACTCGGTTCTCTACATCTAAAAACCGGGACCACGACACGGCCGACACCGCCAGCGTGTGCTCCATAAAGACGAACTAGCCCTCCGGGTACTTGCACTGGCGCTTGAGCAGGAGGAGCCAGCGCTTGGTGACGCGGCTAACAGCATCGCGAAGGAGCTCCACGAGCACGCAGGCAGCACCCACCTCCACGGCCTTGGCACGCTAAGCGCCGCTGGAGCGTGCCATGATGTTGAGGAGCACGACGAGCATCATCTGGACAGGAACTCGGCCTTGGCACGCCGAGCGCCGCCGGAGCACACCGAGACGTCGAGGAGCGGATCGAGCATCATCGCATAACAACTTGAGGAGGAACGCAAAACAACTTGAGGAGGAACTCGATCAAGTTCCCTTTCCTTTTCTTTTTCCAATACCTTGGTTAACTAACTTGTAGTTACTTGTACATCCATAGATTCCTCCACGGCAGTGTTCAGAATACGAACTGCATAGATGCGTTGTTGATTAATTAAGAGTTAAATGCACCAGAGATCCATTAACTTGTGATGATGTTTCAGTTAGGTCCATCAACTTTCAAAGTGGTTTTTTTGTCCATAAACTTTGTACGCCGTATCACTTAAGTACATATCTCTCCATGTTGGCTTCTCGTGTTGATGTGGCATGATGACTAGGCTCAATGAAGCATGCAGGTGCTGCTGCCCTGCCACACGGGCGCGAAAACAGGCCAGCTGCAGCCCCGCGAGCCGCCACTGCGGGCGTGCGAGGAGGTGCCGTGACCGCCGCTGTGGGCGCGGACGATCTGTTGCCGTGGCCACATAGGCGCGCGAGTAGGTCGTCCTCCGCGGCGCCCACCGTTGATGTTGTCGTTCCCCTCCCTGTCTTTGTCGTGCAGCCGCGAACGATAGGGCGCTGCCGAGCCTCGAGGTGCTGCAGCTATGGAACAACTTGCTCACCGGACGGCTGCTGGAGTCACTGGGCGCGAGCAGGTGGCTCGTCCGCGTCGACGTGTCGCCACCTGCTTCGACTCAGCCATCCCGGCCAGCCTCGCCACCTGCTCGTCGCTCTCCGGGGGGTAGCTGTCGATGCAGTCGGCCCAGGCGCCCTTGTCGGCCATGTCGCCGGTGACCTCCCAGACGCAGTTGCACGATGGCCGAGTGCGCGTCGGCGGCGGCGGCGACGGTGGTGCGCTCCACGCCGCGGAGCTCCATCTTGGCGCACCCGCGAAGCGCCAGGTCGGTGGTGAGCAGCACGCCGAGCCGCCGCAGCGGAAGAGGCAGTGGCCCTGTCGACGCCCGCGTAGCAGTTGGGCGTGATGCACTCCGCAGAGACGATGAGCGCCAGCATTGGGCGCCGCGGGGACTGGGACCGAGACCGCGCGTGCATGGTGCTCCGGGCAAGGTCCACGGCAACGAGCAAGGCACGGGAGCAGAAGTCGATGCCGTCACCGTGGGTGCGCGAGCAGGCGCGCCGCGGCCCCACAGGTGCGCGGGCGAGCCGCCACTGCGGGCGTGCGAGGAGGTGCCGTCACCGCCGCTGTGGGCGCGGGCGAGCTGCAGCCGCGGCCACACAGGCGTCGCTCATCCTCAGCGGGAATGCGTTCGCGGGGGAGTTCCCGGGCGCGGCGGTGTTCCAGCTCCGGCGGCTGGAGTCGCTCGACGTCAGCCACAACTTCTTCAACGGCACGTTCCCCGACGGCGTCGCGGCGCTCGGCGGCGCCCTCGCCGTGCTCGATGCCTACAACAACTGGTTCGTCGGCCTGCTGTCGCGCAGCATCGGCGAGCTGCGTCGGCTCCAGCGGCTCAACCTCGACGCCAGCTTCTTCAACGGGAGCGTCCCGGCCGAGATCGGGCAGCTCTGCTCGCTGCGGTTCCTGCACCTCGTCGGAAACGCGCTGACCAGGCGGCTCCCTTTGGAGCTCGGTCGACATCTCCGCGTACAGAGCTCCAAGCGTTGTCGTCTCGTCGAGCCATCAAGGACGCCACTTCTTCATTTTCGTGGAGAGCGCCTTGTAAACGCAGCTGACTCGTTCGCCTCGGACGCCGGCCGGCCTCGCTCTCGACCGCGAGCTGGCTTGGCCATCGCGTCGCGCGGCCATGTCGTCGTCGAAGCGGTGGACGTCCGCCTCCGGCACGGAGCTGCCGAACCAGCCACAACAACATCCCCCGTCGCTGTCTCGATTGCTCGCACGCTCTGGCCATCCTCCTCCACCGGCAACAAGAGTGGCAAGAGCAAGGCCCCGCCTGCACCGCCGTCTCCCTTGTCCTCTACGTCACCACCGCCGCCGTCCCACGTCCGTGGCCACGCTCGCGGACTACCTCGTCAGAGATGACGCAGCACAGGCTCTCTCCCGACAGCGCAGCTGCACCGAGCTCCCGCGCTTCACCGACGCGGACGCGGAGGCCAGGAAGATCGGGAAGCCGTCGGGGACGAAGGGCAGCGCCGGCCACGCGTTCGGCCGCTCCATGCGCTTCCTCCCGTCCACGAGGCCTGCGGGCGTGACGCTCACGCCGGGCCGCGTCGCGCCGTCAGACCTCCGCAGGCTCGCCAACGCAGCGTCCCTGGACGCTGCCGCCGACGTCGCCAGCTCCGACTCAGACGCGGCGGTGTGGGCGGCTGACCAGCAGCAGACTAGGGTGCGGGTCTCGAGCGTGCCGCCGCGCTAGCCTCGCCCGGCGCCGTCATGGCCAGCGCCCTGCTCGCAGGCGCGGTGATCCGGTGTGCATTCGATGTTCGGCGCCGGGGCAATGGTGCTCGCCCACAAGCTGTTTGACAAAATACATTGCCAAGAGCTGTTTCAGATAGACATGTCAAGAGGTCATGTCAGTATGAGAAGCCCACGTGGAGGGACGTGGACCTAAGTGGTACGGTATACAAAGTTTATAGACCCAAAAAATTACTTTGGAAGTTGATGGACCCAACTGAAACCGCCTCATAAGTTAATGGACCTCTGGTGCATTTAACTCATTAATTAATCAAACTCAAATGATAGCTAGCTCTACTAACTTACATACTATCCCATATATTAGGTGTAGAGACTATCGGTCCCTTCAAAATCTAATTCAAGAAGCACTCGCACGTTAGTGTGTGTCCTCACCTTTTTAAATTCAAATGGATTAGAAATGTTATGTTTGTTTCTCTGAATAGCCGTTGAGTGCTTAAAAAACATTTACGAGCCGGTTAGTATAAGGGACCATATGTGAGTAATTAAGTTGCACCTTTACGTTCAACTAAATTATCCAACCATTATTATTTTTTGGTGCAACTTACAGGCATTAATCTAGTTTATTTTTATTTTTACCTAAAAAATAACTAAAGTATCGTCTGCGCCCCCGCCCTGACCGCCCACAGGAATCGTCCAACCGCAGAACCAAAAGTTTCCGGAAAAAAAATAATCTAACCGGGTTAAAGGGTTTGTTCGCTTCACTTTTTAGCTTATTTTTTTTTTGTGGAAACAATATTATTTTTTCACGAACGGGGCCAAAGAAACGGAAAAAACAATCTGCGCCCCCGCCCTGATCGCCTCTCCCACCGGAATCATCCGACCGCATAACCAAAAGTTTCCGGGAAAAAAAACTGATCGGACCGGGTTAAAGAAACGGAAGAAACAATCTGGAAAAAAACGGACAGCCTACCGCCAGAACGGAATGGAAAAAACGATCGAAAAAAAACCAAAAAAAATCGGACTGTCTAACGCAGAAACAACAAAATCTCCAATATCTCCGGTAAAAAAAACAAAAAAAAACCGGCATAACAAAAATCACCGGATACTACTCTGGGAGTATACAAAGGATCGAATTCTAGGAATCAGAAAAAAAATCAACCGAGGAAAAAATGAGAAAAAAATAAAGAAATAAAAATAAAAATTAAAGGATGTTATTGACATTTTTATGGTTTTCGATAAATAGAAGAAGCTATTTTTTAAGCGTCGCCCCGAGGAGGAAATTCCACATGAATAAGGTCTACCAGACACTTTTCTATAACAAGCTTCAGATCAACCAATGGAGCTGCACCACCGACCACCAGCTAAACCAAAAAAAAAAACACGACAAGTGAAGCAGAGTTGTACCAAAGACGTTAGCTCGTGAACATCACAGTAGATCTGTCGTGTATTAGTATTAAGGATACCTGGAAGAAGAAAGCTGATGGCCGCGAACGCTAACTCAACCAGATGGTCAAGAGCGTATTTTGGTCTCGCCCGACCCCGAAGGTACGGGCTCCGTCCCGCACGACCCTAAGGGTGCAGGCTCCGTGTCGCCCGACCCCGAGGGTGCGGGCCCTGTGTCGTCCGACCCCGAGGGCGCGGGCTCTGTATCGCCAGACCCCTCGGCCACGGGCCCTCGGACGCGGACTTCGTCTCGCCAAACCCCTCGGACGCGGTATCCGTCACTTCTGATCCCGAGGGTGCGGGCTCCGTCTCGTCTGACCCCTCGGGCGCGGACTTCGCCTCGCCAGACCACTCGAAGGGGGATTCCGCCTCGTCCAACGGGGTCCGTACCGCCTCCAACCACTACGGGTCTAAGAGTACGAACCCAGGGTCAAACTTCTGACACCAGAAAGGGAGTAGACGCGTCTTGACGTGACCCGCGGTCACGATGGGCCATACCTGAGGACTCACGTCACCAACAGTGTCGGGCGTGCCGGCGCTAAGCTACCTAATCCCCGTACGACTTCCGGCGGGGGTATCTGCTAACCATGCCGCCCGTCGGAACGGAATGGAGCGCCACGACCGGCTGACGACGCCCACGTATAGCGGCAGTGATGAACATGGTCACGATGTGGAGCCACCCCCGTCATCATCTATAGGACCGACGGGACCCGTGTAAAGGAGATGAAGGGCGCCGCGACCCCGGAGGCCTTCTTCCTCCTCGCTTTTCTCTCTCTCTCTCTCTCTCTCTCTCTCTCTCTCTCTCTCTCTCTCTCGTGTAATCTGTGCCTTCCCCTTTAACTATAAAAGGGGGAGCAGGACGCCCCACAAAGGAGACGGCTCAACGCTAAAAGGAACTGAGTTCAACTAGACTCGACTCCATTCGATCCTTCCATCAGAGACTTGATACCTTCTCCCTCTCTCGCCCGTTTGAAACTTCTACTACAAACATGTGCCAGTAACACGAGCAGCCTCAAACTGGACGTAGGGACATTCTACTCAAACCAGCACAAACCCTTGTGTCTTCCAAGCACACCATCTGGGCCAGACGCGCAAACATAAATTTACTAGTCGGCGGTTCAAAACACCGACAGTTGGCGTGCTAGATAGGGGCCTTTTGCGTGTCTCGTCGTCCACAACAGGCCACGGATGGCTAGCCACAGCGTCAGCTGGGTCCTAGGCATGCACGTACGCTTTGGGAGCCTGGATTTCTTCGTCACGCGGAGGAAGAGCTAGCGTGGGCTCCCACCCCCGTCCAACTTCTTCGCTCCATCGGCCTTGACGCAACCATCGAGGCCCTCGAGGAGCTACAGTTGCATGCCCCAAAGGCCCCGTGCCCCCAGGAGCGACTAGCTCCTCGGCTTCGATTACGGGAGGCTGGAGCGCCATCTCGACGCCTTCCTAGAACCCTGACCGTCCTGGGAGGACCTGCATTGCCTCACCTTCTCGTTCGCCAACGTCATAACACAGCTTGCCGGAGGGGAACCGCTCTTCCTAGAATACCTCACCCGGAGCGCCCCGACAGCGTTTTTGTTCGGTCTGCGCAACACCGCAAGGACCATTGGTCACCTCACGACACAGTGCATGCACCCGTCCCCCACGGACGATGAGTTCATGGGTATGATGGACTATGTCGCGGAATCTTTCCACGACCTTCTCATGGGAGATTCAGAGATAATCTATGACTCTGACTCCAGCAGGGAAAGCCATCACCCCTCGTGAGAATGCTTCATGACAGGCACCCCTAAGGGGCACGTCGAAAGCGTCCACAAGAGAGGGGCTACTCCAATGAATGACCCCAATGATGATGTCGAGGGAGATGGAGGGGCCCCGCCTCACCTGTGGGTGGAGCAGCTGAGGGCATGGCACAAGGAGATCAAGGATGCGTGACTCCAGCTAGAGCAGGAGCATGTGGAGCTCGAGCACGAGATCAAACGCCGTGGAGACGGTAGCCGTGCGCGTGCCATCCCCCGTGACGTAAGCCGAAGGATCATCAAGAACGACGGAGGCCTCCCGCACTTTGCTCGAGCAAGCCAGAACATAACTGTCACGGTGGCCTTGCTTCGAGGGCTCCTAGAGCCCACAACACCAGAAGACCATCGGACCCATCATGAGATCCACACGCTACTCGAGCGCACGGTGGTGCAGCATGCGGAAAGCTCGCTGTATCGGCAACATGAGCTCAATGCCAGTCAGCACGTGTCTTTGGGACAACATGGCCGGGACGTGTCCATCCACCAGGCGCCGCACGATGGTGGGGGGCTTGCCATGGTCCCAGTGCATTAGCGTCTCGGCCCCAACCGTGATGCACGTAACACCCTGGACGCCCATAGGCGCGGATGGGGGGACAAGAGAGAGGAGGCCAGCCATGGCTACCACCCTCGTCATGGTGGATGCTACGACAACAGCGAGGACTAGAGCCCAAGCGCCGATCTGCTAGGGCCCTAGGTTTTCGGCTGGCACATCCTCAACGTGGCTTTCCCACCGCGATATCGACCGTCGACCAATATCCTGTAATACACTAGGGAAACGAACCCTGGACTGTGGCTCGAGGATTACCGACTTGCTTGTCAAGCCGGCAGTGTAGATAATGATTACTTCATTATTCGCAACCTCCCCTTGTTTCTGGCCGATTCGGCACGAACATGGTTGGAGCACCTTCCGCCCAACCAGATTCAAAGCTGGGCGGACCTAAAAGAGATATTTGTGGGAAATTTCTAGGGCACCTACATGTGCCCTAGGAACCCCTAGGATCTAAAGAATTGCCGACAGAAGTCTAGGGAAACTCTCCATGAGTACATCCAATGCTTCTCCAGGCAATGCAATGAGTTGCCCAACGTCATCGACGTCGACGTTATCGGAGCCTTCCTGTTCGAGACCACCTATGAGTCTCTGGTCCACAAGCTAGGATACAAGGGCCCTCGGACTACCAAGGAGCTCCTCAACATTGTAACCAGCAATGCCTCAAGCATGCTGGCGGCCGGAGCGATTTTCGACCACCCTAAGGGCAAAGCGAAGCTAGACGAGGACACAAGCGAGGGCACCTCCAACCGCTCGAACAAGAAGAAGAACAAGTAGCGACATGGACGATCGCTCATGGCTGCTACCGAGCGGAAAGGCAGCCGAGCGCCCTCCGAGGGTTCCCCCGACCACTTTGAGAAGCTACTCCAGGGGCTGTGCCTGAACCACACCTTCCCCGTCAAGCACCTGTAGAAGGACTGCACACTCATGAAGCGTTTCCTGTCCGGCGGTTCCAAAAAGGGGGACAGGGGAAGAATCCTAAGTCGGTGGTGGATGATGTCGAGGGGAAAGATGGTGGCTTCCCGATGCCAGATGGCTGCCTCATGATCTATGGTGGGGCGGTGGCTTATGACTCCAAGAACTGCCAAAAGCTCATGCGTCGCGAGGTCTATGTGGCCAAGCTAGCCACATCGTCTTTCCTATGGTGGTCGGTGTCCGCCATCACCTTTGATCGATTCGACCACCCAGAGAGCGTCTCGCAGCCGGGAAGGTACCCGCTCGTGGTCGTCCTAATCGTTGGCATGAAGTGGCTCACCAAGGTGCTGAAGGATGGAGGTAGCGGCCTCAACATCATGTATGCCGAGACGCTTGATGCCATGGGCATCGACCGGTCGCGCGTTCGACCGACCTAGGCGCCTTTCCATGGCATCATGCCGGGGAAACAAGCCGTACCGCTCGGGCAGATCGACCTACCCACCACCTTTGGGGATCCAGCCAACTATAGGACAGAGATCCTCGCCTTCGAGGTAGTCGGGTTCCACGGAACCTACCACACCATCCTAGGACAACTGTGCTACGCGAAGTTCATGGTCGTACCCAACTACACTTACCTGAAGCTCAAGATGCTAGGCCCACATGGGGTCATCACCATCGGCATCTCCTTCTAGCGCGCTTATGAGTGCGAGGTTGAGTGTTGTGAGCACGCCTCGGCGATTATCGCCACCAAGGAGCTTGCGGTCATCAAGAAGGGGACCATCGAGGAAGCACCCGACTCCAAGCGGTTAGCCAGGTCTTTTGAGCCCACAGAGGGTGTCAAGGAGGTCCTCATAGATCCTAGCAGCTCCGAGGACAAAGTGGTGCATATCGGCACCACACTTTCCTCCAAATAGGAAAGCGCGCTCATCAACTTCCTCCACGCTAACAAAGATATCTTCAAGTGGAAACCCTTGGACATGCCAGGCATTTCGAGGGAAGTCGCCAAGCACACCTTGAAGATTAGGCCAGGCTCCAAGCCAGTAAAGCAGCGCCTGCATCGCTTCAACGAGGAGAAGTGTAGGGCCATCGGTGAGGAGATCATGAAGCTTTTGGCAGATGGATTCATCAAGGAAGTGTATCATCCTGAGTGGTTAGCCAATCCCATCTTCGTACGAAAAAAGAATGGAAAATAGAGAATGTGTGTTGACTACACGAATCTCAACAATGCGTGTCCAAAGGATCCATTTCCTTTGCCATGTATAGATCAAGTAGTCGACTCGACCTTGGGGTGTGAAG
Organism: Miscanthus floridulus; assembly: GCF_019320115.1. Taxonomy (NCBI): domain Eukaryota; kingdom Viridiplantae; phylum Streptophyta; class Magnoliopsida; order Poales; family Poaceae; genus Miscanthus; species Miscanthus floridulus. The sequence continues at coordinate 94,793,534 of NC_089595.1, read as the reverse complement.
CCCTCTGCTTCCTTGATGCGTACTCTGGGTACCATCAGATCACGATGAAAGAATCTGACTAGGTCATGACTTCTTTCATCACCCCATGCGGATAGTTCTGCTATGTCACAATGTTGTTCGGACTAAAAACATAGGGGCTACATACCAACATTGTATGCTCAAGTGTTTTAAGGACCTCATTGGGTGAACCGTTGAGGCTTACGTGGATGACATCATGGTCAAGTCCAAATAGGCTGACTAGCTCATAGCAGACCTAGAGCAAACCTTCGTGAAACTCCAAGAAAACGGCATCAAACTCAACCCTGAGAAATGCGTTTTTAGGATCCCAAGGGGTATGCTGCTTGGGTTCATCATCTCCGAGTGTGGCATCGAAGCCAACTCAGAGAAGATCTTGGCTATCATGAGGATGGGCCTAATTTAGAATCTAAAGGGAGTACAGCGAGTTATAGGGTGTCTCACCACGCATAGCCACTTTATCTCGCACCTCGGCGAACGAGGCCTCCCCCTATATCGGCTTCTAAAGAAAACTGATCGATTTACGTGCACACCCGAGGCTCAGGAGGCACTTGACAAGGTCAAGGAAATCCTGATGAGAGATCTGATTCTGGTTCCACCGAGCGATAGGGAACCACTCCTGCTTTACATTACGGCCACCACGCAAGTGGTCAGCGCAGCCCTAGTGGTAGAGCGGGAAGAAGAGGGACACGTTCTCAAGGTGCAGTGTCCCATATACTTCATTAGCAAAGTCTTGTCTGATTCCAAGACTTGCTACCCCCAAATTCAGAAGCTCTTGTACACCATCCTTATCGCCAAGAGGAAACTGCATCACTACTTTGAGTCGCACCAGGTGACGGTCATGACGTCCTTTCTTCTCGGCGAGGTCATCCAAAACCAAGACGCCAAGGGAGAATCGAGAAGTGGGGACTCGAGCTGATGGGTTAGGGCATTTCATATGCCCCTCGGACGGCCGTCAAGTCCTAGGCGCTAGCCAATTTTGTTGCAGAATGGACCGAGATCCAAATGCCGCCAGTAGCCGTCGATCAAGAGTACAGGACAATATACTTCGATGAATCATTGATGAAGAAAGGTGCTGACATGGGGCTGGTTTTTGTTTTGCCCCTCAGAGTGCGCATGAGGTACATGGTTCGCATTCACTTCCCTACCTCTAACAATGTGGCCGAATATGAGGCACTCATCAATGGCCTACGCATCACCATTGAGTTGGGCATCCGACGGTTTGATGTCCAGGATGACTCATGGCTAGTCATCGATCAAGTCATGAAGGAGTCAAGTTGCCATAGCGCCATGATGGTTGCGTATTGCCAAGAGGTCCGCCAGCTGGAGGATAAGTTCGATGGCCTCGAGCTCAACCACATCCTGAGACAGCTCAACAAGGCATCCACCACGCTAGCAAAAATGGTGTCCGGCCAAGAGCTAGTCCTGACTGGCATCTTCTCCAGCGATCAGTATAAGCCCTCGGTCCGCTACGAGGAGCCAGAATAGACTGGTGACGGGCCACATGCCCTGGACTCTAGGGCTAGTCGATTATCGGCTCCTTCCAACCCTAAAGTCATGGGGCTTGACGAAGCTCCAATGGCAGAGCCTGACCCTCTAGCTGACTAGAGGACACCTTACCTCAATTACCACCTCCGTGAGGTGCTCCCGATGAACAAAATGGAGGCCCAGCAACTCGCATGCCATGCCAAGTCCTTCATCATTATTGAGGAGGAGCTCTACAAGCGAAGCCAGACCAAGATCCTAGAATGTTACATCCCCATCGAACAAGGAAGGCTACTGCTGAAGGACATCCATGGTAGGGTCTACGGACATCATGCCGCACCTAGAACCTTGGTCAGAAATGCATTCCGACAGGGCTTCTACTGGCCAACCATGGTGGCCGACGCTAAGCAAATTGTGCGCACTAGCGAAGGGTGTCAGTACTATGCTCGTCAAACCCATCTGCCGGTCCAAGCACTCTAGACGATCCCCGTCACATGGTCATTCATGGTCTAGGGGCTTGATCTGGTCGACCGCTCAAAAAGGCGCCTAGGGGCTACATGCATTTGCTTGTCGCCGTGGACATGTTCACCAAGTGGATAGAGGCTTGGTGATTTCTATGATAAAATCCGTGCAGGTCGTGCAATTTTTCCTCGACATCACCCACCGCTTTAGAGTCCCCAACTCCATCATCACAGACAACGTCATGCAGTTCATCGAGAAAAAATTCCTCCAATTTTGTGATGACTGCCACATACGCATCAATTGGGCCACCGTGGCGCACCCCCGCACAAACAGGTAGGACAAGCACGTGAATGGCATGGTCCTGCAAGGCCTTAAGCCTAGGATCTTCAACCGACTGAACAAATTCAGCGGACGATGGGCTACAGACCTTCCTATGGTACTCTGGAGCTTGAGGACGACCCCTAGCTGGGCAACTGGCTACATGCCTTTCTTCAGGGTCTACAGTTCTGAAGCGGTCCTCCTGACTGACCTTGACTACAGAGCACCAAGGGTCAGGGCGTACGACGAGCAGGGAGCCGAGACATCCCTTGAGGATGTCAGGGATCAGCTTGATGAAGCACAAGACATTGCCCTCCTCCGCTCGACCAAGTACCAGCAAGCATTACGCTGGTACCACGACCGTCGTGTGTGGGGCTGGGCCTTTCAAGTGGTATTGGAGCCATGGTCACCATTTGATTGAAGGCTTAACAACCTCGGTGTCAAATTATGGCTCAAGTTGTGTTCAACCATGTGGGGGGCAAACCACCATTATTTGATGGCACATGCTATGATTATTGGAAGAGAAAGATGAGGATGTATCTTGGTTCAATCAATGATCAAGTATGGGAGGTGACCGAGAATCACTATGCTATCATTGATCCCGATGACCCTACCAACCAAGGTAAGACCAACAAGCAATGCAATACAATGGCTCTCAACACCATATACAATGCCATTGATTCTAAGGTGTTTGAGCAAATCAAAGATTGTGAAAGAGCAAATAAGGTATGGAGGAGATTAGAGAAAACATATGAGGGTACACCGGCGGTGAAGAGTGCTAAGTTGTATATTATCAAGGATAAGTTGACAAGCTTCAAGATGAAGGAAGATGAGAGCATTCTAGAAATGTCCCATCGGTTGCAAGTGATTGTAAATGACTTAAAGGCCTTGGGAGAGAAGATCAAGGATGATGGTGTCTCTCATCGGTTCTTGATGTGCTTACCTCCAAGATTTGAGATGTTGAGATTGCTTATCATAAGAGGAGGATTAAAGGAGATTACCCCTAACCAAGTACTAGGTGATATCATGACCCAAGAGACATACCATGTGGAAAGGGAGGGGGATGACAAGGATGACAAGAAGGAAGAAGAAGAAAAGAAGAAGAAGAGTATAACATTCAAGGCTAGCTCATCATCATCCAAGAACAAGGGCAAGTCCAAGAAAGAATCAAGTGATGATGATGATCTTAGTGATATTGATGATGAAGCTATGGCCCTCTTTATACGCAAGATGGGAAATTCATGAAGAAGAAGAGCTATGGTGCAAGAAAGAGAAGAGATCACACCAAAAGCAAAGAATATGTGAGAAGATGCTACAATTGCAAGAGTCCCAATCATGTTGTAGCAAATTATCCCTACAATAGTGACAATGATGAGGATGAGAAGAAGAAGCACAAGAAGGATAAGAAAGAAAAGAAGGAGAAGAAGGAGAAGAGAATGACCTTCCAAAAAAAGAAGAAGGGTGGAGGCTATGTGGTCACTTGGGATAGTGATGGCTCTTCGGATAGTGATGACTCTAGTGATGATGGCAAGAAATCTATCAAGAAAGCACTAGCAAGCATCGCCATCAACAACAAGCCCTCCATCTTCGACACTCCTTCAACATGCCTCATGGCAAAACCTACCAAGATAAAATATAATGTGAGTGATGATGATGAATGTGAAAGTGATACTTGTAGGAGTGATGATGATGAGGAGGAGTACTCCAAGGAGGAGCTCATGGACATGTGTGAGCAAGTGCATACTTGCTTTTAGATGAAGAGAAAGGAGTGCAAGGAATTGAACAAGAAAGTCAAATTTCTTGAGCAATCCCTTGATGAGCTCAATGCCACTCATGAGAGGCTAAGGGAAGCCCATGAGAAGCTTAGCAAAGCTCACTCTAAGCTTGAGAAAGCTCACTCCTCTCTCATCGAGCAAGTCAAAGAGGAAGCCAAGAAGGAGCAAGTGATTGTATCATGTGATGTGAGACTAACATATGATCTTATTGATGAATCTTTTTATAAGCCCATTATAGTTACTCCCACTAACACTTCTTGTAGCACTACTACTTCTACTTCACCTTTGAGTGATGGTCTCACTTGTGATGCCTCATTAATGGTGGAAAATGAGACCCTCAAGAAGGAGGTGAATGAGCTCACTCGTGCCTTAGGCAATGCCTATGGTGGAGATGCCTACTTGCTAAAATGCTTGGGTAGCCAAAGGTTTTCTCTCAACAAAGAGGGATTAGGCTATACCCCCAAGAAAGGCAAGACAGCCTTTGTCACTCCCAAAGTTAACTTTGTGAAGGGCAATGGTCGGTTTTGCAATAGATGCAAGCAAGTTGGGCATGTAGAGCAATATTCAAGATTAACAAGAACAAGCTACCAATTGTATCCTCAATTAAATTTGATTCTTGTTACATGCTTGTTAAGGGTGCCAATAGTGTGAGGGCTAAGTTCATTGGTACACCAATTGTGGGCCCAAAGAAGAAGGCCATTTGGGTATCAAAGACCTTGGTAACTAACCTTCAAGGACCCAAGCAAGTTTGGGTACCTAAAAAGAATTGATCTTCTTTTATAGGTCAATTATAAAGCCGGAGGAAGGCATTGGGTGCTTGATAGTGGGTGCACACAACACATGACCGGTGATCCAAGAATGTTCAATTCAATCAATAAAAACAAGAGCAATGGGATTGATAGTATCACATTTGGTGACAATGGCAAAGGCAAGATCAAAAGGCTTGGTAAGATTGCAATATCCAATGACTTGAGCATTTCCAATGTGCTTCTAGTAGAGAGCTTGAACTTCAACCTTTTGTCGGTAGCTCAATTGTGTGATCTTGGATATTTGGTATGGATGATGTAGAGATTATAAGTGTAGATGGCTCTAACTTAATATTCAAAGAATTTAGATATGAAAATCTATACTTGGTTGATTTCAATGCTAGAGAAGCTCAATTGACAACATGTTTGATCACTAAGTCTAGCATGGGTTGGTTATGGCATAAAAGGCTTGGTCATGTTGGAATGAAACAATTAAACAAGTTGATTAAGCATGATTTAGTTAGAGGCTTGAAAGATGTCACTTTTGAGAAAGATAAGCTATGTAGTGCATGTCAAGCCAGAAAGCAAGTTGGTAATACGCATCCTAAGAAGAGTATGATGAGTACATCTAAGGCAGTTGAGTTGATGCACGTGGACTTGTTTGGACCAACCACATACACTAGCATTGGTGGAAACAAATATGGATTTGTGATTGTGGATGATTTCACTAGATACACATGGGTATTCTTTCTTGTTGATAAAAGTGATGTGTTTGCAACATTCAAATCTTTTGTCAAGGGCATTCACAATGAGTTTGAAACTACTATCAAGAAAGTGAGAAGTGACAATGGAAGTGAGTTCAAGAACACAAGAATTGATGAGTTGTGTGATGAATTTGGAATTAGACATCAATTCTTGGCCAAATACACTCCTCAATCAAATGGCTTAGTTGAAAGGAAGAATAGAACTTTGATTGACATGGCAAGATCAATGTTGAGTGAGTACAATGTGAGTCATTCATTTTGGACCGAAGCAATCAACATGACTTGCTATTATAGCAACCGACTCTATTGTCACCCCATGATGGAGAAGACACCTTATGAGCTATTGAATGGAAGAAAGCCCAACATAGCATACTTTCGGGTTTTTGGTTGTAAATGCTACATATTGAAGAATGGCACTAGATTGAGCAAGTTTGAAAAGAAATATAATGAAGGCTTCTTGCTTGGTTACTCCACTACTAGCAAGGCATATAGAGTTTGGAATTTGGCTAGTGGTACTCTTGAAGAGGTTCATGATGTGGAGTTTGATGAAACAAATGGTTCCCAAGAGAAAGATGAGAATCTAGATGATGTAAGAGGCACTTAATTGGTCAATGCAATGAAGAACATGGACATTGGTGACATAAGGCCTAAAGAGGTGATTGATGTTGAGGATGACAAGAATCAAGTGCTCTCTAACTCAAATGTGCAAGCTAATGGTTCTCATGATCAAGTTCAAGCAAGAACTAGTGATGACAAAGTGCAAGATCAACAACAAGTGGCTAGTTCATCATCTCAACCAAGTGATCTATTAAATGCAAGCAATCAAGTGCAAGTGCTTCAACCAACCAATGTTGTAAGAGATCATCCCTTGGACACTATCATTGGTGATATTTCAAGAGGTGTGCAAACTAGATCAAGATTGGCTTTATTTTGTGAGCATTTCTCATTTGTGTCATCCATTAAACCTAACAAGATAGATGAAGCTTTGAGGGATGTTGATTGGGTCAATGCTATGTATGAAGAGCTATACAACTTTACAAGAAACCAAGTATAGGAGTTAGTTGAGAGGTCTAAGGATCATAATGTGATTGGAACCAAGTGGGTCTTTCGGAACAAACAAGATCAAGATGGGATAGTAATAAGGAACAAAGCAAGATTAGTGGCTCAAGGTTACACTCAAGTTGAAGGTCTTGACTTTGGAGAAACATATGCCCCGGTTGCAAGATTGGAAGCAATTAGGATCTTGTTAGCCTATGCTTGTGCCCACAACGTAAAGTTGTACCAAATGGATGTGAAGAGTGCATTTCTCAATGGGTACATCAATGAGCTTGTGTATGTTGAGCAACCTCCCGATTTTGAAGATGAGAAGAAACCCAACCATGTTTACAAGTTGAGAAAGGCTTTGTATGAATTAAAACAAGCACCTAGAGCATGGTATGAGAGATTGAGAGATTTCCTACTCTCTAAGAGATTTAAGATGGGAAAGGTTGACACCACTCTCTTCACCAAGAAGCTTGGAAATGACTTGTTTGTAATGCAAATCTATGTTGATGATATCATTTTTGGGTCAACAAATCAAGATTTTTGTGAGGAGTTTGGCAAGATGATGGCAAGTGAATTCGAGATGTCCATGATTGGAGAGCTTAGCTACTTCCTTGGTCTTCAAATCAAGCAAATGAAGAATGGCACATTTGTGAGTCAAGGCAAGTATATCAAGGACATGCTAAAGAAGTTTGGAATGGATGATGCTAAAGCTATTAGTACACCAATGAGGACAAGTGGAAGCTTGGATAGTGATGCTAGTGGCAACATGGTGGATCAAAATATGTATCGGTCTATGATTGGGAGCCTACTCTATGTGACCACATCAAGATGTGATGTTTAGTGTATGCATATGTGCTAGATTTCAAGCCTCACCAAGAGAAAGTCATTTGAAAGCAACAAAGAGAGTATTGAGGTACTTCAAGCATATATAAAATGTTGGATTGTGGTATCCCAAAAGAGCAAGATTTGAGTTGATTGGATATTCGGACTCCAATTATGCGGGATGCAAAGTTGAGAGAAAGAGCACATCGGGCACATGTCAACTATTGGGAAGATCACTTGTGTCTTGGTCATCAAAGAAGCAAAATAGTGTGGCACTTTCAACCATCGAAGCGGAGTACATTTTGGCCGATAGTTGTTGTGATCAATTACTTTGGATGAAAGCTACCTTGAGTGACTTTGGGATCAAATTCAAGCAAGTGCCATTGCTATGTGACAATGAGAGTGTCGTAAAGCTCACCAACAACCCAGTTCAACATTCAAGAACAAAGCATATTGATGTCCACCATCATTTCATAAGATATCACCAACAAAAGGGGACATTTGCATTGAGAGTGTGGGCACCGAAGATCAACTTGCTGATATCTTCACCAAGCCACTTGATGAGAAGAGGTTTTGCAAGCTAAGGAATGAATTGAACATACTTGACTTCTCCAATATGTGTTGATGCACCCCCATTGTATAACATGCCTCTCATTCGAGCAAAGCAAGGTAAAGTTGATTGACATGTCATCCATCCATTGCTAAGGACTTGTTTAGTGCATCTAGTCATTTCTATCATGTCCTAGGATCATTCATGAAAATCAAATGAGTTTGATGCTTGTATGGTACCACTATTGCTTGTATGTTTGAAATGATTTAGTGGTAGCATATGACATGTTTGTGGGCTTGTAAACCTAGTGTTTGATCTAGAAAATAAGCTATAAGTGTTTAACTCAACATGGTATAAGATAACCCTTATTTAGAGGTGTGAAGAAGCTTGTCCTTGGATCAAACTGAGTTAAATATCTTTTGCAAGTGATCTAGATTGAACTAATTTGGGAAAATGATCCTCATTTCATATGGTTTCACCTCTACCTATCTATAATTTGAGCTCACCTTTTGTGCTAATTATTGACAAAGGGGGAGAGAAATTCACAAAGATAGTAAGATAGGAGGATCAAACAAATGAAATGACATTGTAAGGGGGATCAATAAAAAAATGTACACAAGTAGGGGGAGCAAGCTCATAAACCTTGTATGTTGTATTTAAATGTGCATTTCATATATTTGCTTGCATGGCACAAGTTTTAAATTTCAATATCCATACTTGTGTGGTGTATGCTAGTTATAGGCTTGAATGATGAAATGACAAACTAGCATGCATAGGCTAAAGTAACTAGACTTAAGTTCATTTTATAGAAACTAGACCCTTGCTTGTAATGTTGATCTCATGGGGTATTCTAGTCTTTTGTGTATGTATAGTTACTAATGGTGATAAGGATGGTATATTGGTGCACTCCGATTGGTATCACGCTTCAAAATTCCATCTCTTATACCTTAGCATCATACGGTAGAAATTGTCTCCTATATTTCCTATCTAAGCATATGTGCAAGCTATAATCCAAACTCTTAGCACATATGTAGGGGGAGCAATTGCTACCATTTAGGATTCATGAAACTTGTCCATATCCTTTACACATGGTAAATATGCTTGGGCAAGCAACATGGATTCAATTAAATTTCAACTCATATCTTTGTGAAAGGGTTGTCATCAATTACCAAAAAGGGGGAGATTGAAAGCTCTAGTTTGGTTTTGGTTAATTGATGAAACCCTAAGTGCTAACCAAGTTTATCAAAGTGATTATGAGATAGGTAGCACTACTCCAAGTGATGAAGCAATGACGAAGATCATGACGATGTTGATGGCATGGTGATGATCAAATGCTTGAACTTGAAAAGAAGAAAGAGAAAAATAAAAAGGCTCAAGGCAAAGGTATAAATAGTAGGAGCCATTTTGTTTTAAGTGATCGAGACACTTAGTGAGTGTGGTCACATTTAGGATCAATAGCCGTACTATTAAGAGGGGTGAAACTCGTATTGGAATGCGGTTATCAAAGTGCCACTAGATGCTCTAACTCATTGCATATGCATTTAGGATCTAGTGGAGAGCAAACACCCTTGAAAGTATTTGTGAAAATATGCCAACACATGTGCACAGGTGATACACTTGGTGGTTGGCACATTTGAGCAAAGGTTAGAAACTTCACCGGCGGAGTGTCCACCCATAGAGTGCGGACAGTCAATAGTGCCACTGGCGCCCTATACAGAAAAGACAGGGGTTCACAGAGTGACCGGACGCTGGTGGTGCAGTGACCGGACGCTGGGTTCAGAGTCCGGTCAGTGACAGCAGTAAGCACACAGTCTCGGTCTTGTGACTGGACGCTGGCGTGTAAACTGACCGGACACTCATGGTCTAAGTCTGGTCAGTGCTGACGTACGCTGACGTGAGGCGCATAGAGGAAATGTTGAGTGACTGGACGCCAGGTGAGTCCGGTCGATCTTGACCAGACACGTCCGGTCGTGAAATTTCGTGTTTGGAACCTTACTGAAAATGACCGGACGCTGGGGTCCTGCGTCCGGTCACTTTCTAACTAACGCGTCCGGTCTTCACTTGACCGTTGAGATCAGGCGATCGATGTTTGAAGCCGATGACATGTGGCAAGCATCAGGCGACCGGACGCTAGGGTCCTGCGTCCGATCAATCTGACCGGAGCGTCCGGTCGGCCCATGTTCGGTGCAGTAAGTAGCCCAACGACTCTATTTCGTCGGGGCTTCTATTTAAGCCCCATGGCTAGCTCAAGCTCACTCTCTTGGCCATTTGCATTAATATAGCAACCTTGTGAGCTTAGCCAAAGCCCTCCCACTCATCTCCATCATTGTTTCATCATCATTGTGAGATTGGGAGAGAATCCAAGTGCATTGCTTGAGTGATTGCATCTAGAGGCACTTGGCATTCGTGTTTCACTGCGGGATTCACTTGTTACTCTTGGTGGTTGCTGCCACCTAGACGGCGTGGAGTAGCGAGGATCATTGAGCGGAGGTTGGTGATTGTCTCTGGCTCCAATTATGGTGATTGTGAGGGGTCTTGTGCCTTCCTCGACGGAGAGCCAAAAGGTAACTCTAGTGGATTGCTTATGTCATTGAGTTACCTCACTTGTGGGTAGGTTCTTGCGGTGTCCAATTGTGTGGACGAGGTTCATGCAACACCTTTTAGCCGCCGAACTACCATGTGTTGGTTGACACAACGGAGACTAGCGTGCCGGCAAGCACGTGAATCTCGGGAGAAAAATTGATTGTCTCTTGCCCTTTGGTATTCTCCTGGTGATTGATTTAATATTCACCTTGTGATTGGTTTACTCCTCTACACAGTGGTATAATCACTCTACTCACTCATTTATATTCTTGCAAACTAGTTGTGGCAAGCTCTTTAGTGTAATTAGAATTGAGAGCTTGCTTTGTTATTTTAAGTTCATCTAGTGGAGCTCTTTAGAGTAGAAAGATTGAGAGCTCTTAGTGAGTAGTAACCTTGCAAGTTGCCTAGTAATCATTGCAACTAGAATTGTTAGATAGGTGGCTTGCAACCCTTGTAGAGCTAGAGCAAGTTTGCATTTCGCTATTTGTCATACTAATCAAATTGTTTTAGTTGATTTGTAGATTTTAAATAGGCTATTCACCCCCCTCTATCCATATTAGGACCTTTCAATACCAACCATGTCAAAAGGCCTACTATGGATTCTAGGGAGAAAGACAACAAGGGAAACCAGAGGCTTACCATCCACGACCGCCCGAAGCTTGCGCACCACATCACGCTGTCGGGTCACCTCAGCCTCTAGGCATCGGACCTCTTCCTGGCGCTGACCGACCTCCGTGGTGAGCCTGGCGGACACACCCTTAGCAGCAATCTTTAGGTCCCTCTCCTCCTCAAGCTCGCCCTAGAGGAGGTCAATCCACTGCTGGGCATCGGCATGCTCCTAGTGAGCCAAGCCGCGCTTCGTGTGGAGCCCCTCTATGGTTTGGAGCAAATCATCCCGCTCCTTCCATAGCCGCTTAGACTCTGTGGTGTCCCCACGTGTCCTCTTGATCAGGGCTATGAGCTTCTCCATGGCCTCGTGGGCATCCTCGCGAGCATCCTTCTCCCTAACTTGGAGGTCAGCCAGCTCCCAAGCAGCTGGGGCAAGCTCAGCCACCTCCAGACGAGCGGCGATGAGCTATGCGGCCAGCCCATCACTCTGCCGCGTCTCTTCGGCGAGGTGGTCCCAAATGTCCTTCTTGCGATGAAGGAATTGGGACTTCTCCTAGCTATGGACCATTACGGACTACGGAGAGGACAAGTCTTAGAGGCCCGAAAAGGGAAAATGAGAGTCAAAAACACGGTCATATCATACCTGGCCATCCGGGGCAACGACGTCATGCAACGAGCTTAGCACTGTGGTCAGGGCATGAACCACGGTCCCAACCTCCATGTGGATGCTCTCCCATTCCCTCTCCTCTGCAGCGTTGTCAAGGGCAAAAAGTGTCGCCCCCGGGTCCTGCCGGTCTGCCCACCCGATCTGGGATCCTCCCCAAGCGTGCGGGTGGCCGCCCACCCAAACCAGAGACCGGGATGGCTCCATACCGATCCCAAGCATCGCCGACCCCTCTTGCGGTAGCAACTCCTCTAGAGCGGTCCCTTTGCTAGTAGATGGGGTGGGTGACATTGACGCGGAGGCCTACCCTGTCTCCACATTTGTTAAGGACACCACTCTCGCTCGCCTCCGGCATAACGCTAGCCAGCTCCTAGCGCATCTATCGAATGATGAGGATCTTCTTCGGCGCAAGCCTTAGGAGAGTCCCACATACTCCAACGCTGCGAAGGACATGATGGTCAGTTTACGACAAAAAATTGTTAGAGTGAAGGAGCAAAAAAATTCTTAACTCACCTTGACACCATCAGACGGTTATGTTTTGGGGTTAGCACGCCCGACCCCGTCCGCACCTCGTCAGCACGTTGCCATTTCAAGCCTTCCCTCAGCTCAGAAGGCCTGGATGGAGCAGAGCGGTCAGATCCCACCGACTCCGGGGTGCCCTAGAAGGCCCGGATGGAGCGGAGCGGCCTGATTCTACTGGCTCTAGGGGAGCGTCCTCCCCCTCTTGCTCCAGGGCATGCCATGGGATGGGCCCCACCTACGGCAAAGATGAGTCCTCATCCCCGCTTCCTAGCTCGTCCTATTGGATGGGCTACCTAGAACCATCACCTCCCTCTCCTTCTTGTTCTTCCTCCTCCGAACCTTGCCACCGCCTTCCTCGATCTAGCTTTGCCCGCACCTTCACTCGCCGCTTTGCCTTCTCCTCATCCTTCTTCTTCCTCTTCTCGGCTGTGGCGTGGTTCGCCGCCCTCACGGCCGCGTGCTCTAGTAACGGCACGATGGAGGCCCGAAAGCCCAACTCCACCGGCCGCTGGACGATGCCCGCATCTGGCCGCATCATGGGATGTCCCGGGGTTAGGAACATGGTGTCAGACTCCTTTGTCACCTCCTTAATGCACTGTGCAACCTCGCTGTCGTCAAGAGATCCCTGGGCGAGCACCGTCCCATCGAGCTGCACGCCAGGCATCATCCCCTAAAGCAGGAGGGCACGTGCCATCAGTGGCGCCACCCTCCTCGCATGATATGCCCTGTGACACTGGCCCTAGGGAGACCATGGTTCTTTAGGAGCGCGATGGCATTTAGGAGGTCATGGAGCCTTTTCTTTTCCTTCTTGGGAGGTCCCCACCCCCACACCGGCGGTGACTCTTCGATTAGGCGTCCGGTGAAGTCCGGCAAAGGGGCGGCGGGGTCATTCTTCATGTAGAACCAAAGCATGTGCCATCCCTTATTGGACCTTGACAGCAGACTGGTCATATACTCAGTGGACTGGTGGCCCTAGAGGTGGATACATGTGCATCCCATCAGCACCGATAGGTCCCCACTTCTCTCCCTTTTCTTGTGCAAGGAGACAGAGAAGAAGTACCTCCACAGCTCAAAGTGGGGTTCGATCCCCAGATAACCTTTGCATAGTGTGATGAAGGCCACCCCTAGATAACCTTTGCATAGCTAGATCCCGTTGGGATTTAGGTGCTGCAACTCGATCTGGTAGTGGTGCAGTAGTCCCCAGAGTTATGGGTGGGGAGGAATCATGAGTCCACGCTCATGGAAGGGCACGAAGGACACGACATAGCTATTAGGTGGTGCCGGCGCCTCCTCACGATCAGGCACGAGCCACTACACTGCCTTGGTTCTACCACAAAGAAGACCGCGCTTGACAAGGCCCTCCATGCACACGTGGGTGACGTCAGAGCGATACCACGACTCCATGGGACACAAGGGCGGAGGAACAAGAACTTCACTAGCGACGGAAGAGCGAGAGCAAGAGATCCAAGCATTTACGGTGGAGAAGCAAAGAGGATGGGGCTATGGTTAGGCGTATCAAAGATGAAAGAAAAAACCCCTAGTTATAGGGGAAGGTGGAGAGAGAGGCAAACTGTCCGCCTCGATCGACGCACCTGCCGCGCCTCATCACTTTGCCTCTATGGAAGTCATGCGCACGCCACCCCCGGCCACCCCCTCGAAGTGCGTGTCGGATGATGGTTTGCCCCTCGATTTGTCGAAAACCACCACAGGTAAGGAGGGATATGGAGCTAAAAATGCTCCCACGGCCCATTAAAGCCCAAGAGTTCGAAGGTTGGCCCATCGACGGGTTCACAACCGTTTTGAGGCACCTTTAGAGTGAGGGGTGGTTAAGGATGGGCCCGCTAGCAGCCAGCACCTGGGCACACAAGCACCACAGGCATCCTGACCCATGTTTGAATCTTAGATGGTGCACGGTCCATGGTTTTTCCTCAAAGAAAGGCAATGAGCCCTTGGGACCGGTCGAATAGACCCAAGAACTATATGGGCTAGCCGTTAGGAATCTAGAGTCGGTCACCAGCTGACCCATGCTGGACCCCCATGAATGGGAAGCCAAGGCCCCACTCGAACTAACCGGTTAATAGCTCGTCGAGCACCATGATTTGTCCATCGAGAAAAACATGGCACGGCTCAACCCCTCTATATTATGATAAAACACTTGAGGGAGGACGACCACAAGATGAGCTGACCCCTCGACCGGACCCTTGCTACGTGCAGGGGCTTGGGGAAACTTGAACTCGTAAGGAGACCGAATACGCGATCGCATGACAATGATGGATCGATTGGATCATAGGGAGGGATCAGAATCAAGAGAGGTCTTTTCCGATCCCCCGAATCCCGTAGTTGCATGCTCTCGAAGAGTCCGAATGCGACGGAAAGGAATCACGACCCTACCAAGACATCTCGTGGCCCGCAAAGGGAGATCAAGACCCTCAGAATCCTTCCATCTGAAAAAGCCTTTGAAGGAGTTTCCTACTCCGTAGGCTCGAGGGCAACTATCGGGTATCAGTATTAGGGATACCTAGAAGAAGGAAGCTGATGGACACGAACGCTAATTCGCTCGGATGGTCAAGAGTGTATTTTGTTCTCGCCAGACCCCAAAGGTACGGGCTCTATCCTACCCGACCCTAAGGGCGTGGGCTCCATCACGTCCGACCCTGAGGAGGAAATTCCACCTGAA
Source organism: Miscanthus floridulus (assembly GCF_019320115.1). Lineage (NCBI taxonomy): Eukaryota > Viridiplantae > Streptophyta > Magnoliopsida > Poales > Poaceae > Miscanthus > Miscanthus floridulus. The sequence goes on along the minus strand of NC_089595.1, from coordinate 94,778,498 downwards.
TAAGGTCTACCAGACACTTTTCTAAAACAAGCTTCAGATCAACCAATGGAGCTGCACCACCGACCACCAGCTAAACCAAAAAAACCCACGACAAGTGAAGCAGAGTTGCACCAAAGACATTAGCTCATGAACATCATAGTAGATCTGTCGGGTATCAGTATTAGGGATATCTAAAAGAAGGAAGCTGATGGTCGTGAACGCTAACTCGCCCGGATGGTCAAGAGCGTATTTTGGCCTCGCCCGACCCCAAAGGTACGGGCTCCATCCCGCACGACCCTGAGGGTGCGAGCACCATGTCGCCCGACCCCGAGGGTGCGGGCCCTGTGTCGCCCGACCCCGAGGGCGCGGGCTCTGTCTCGCTAGAGCCCTCAGGCGCGGGCCCTTAGGCACAGACTTTGTCTCGCCAGACCCCTCGGACATGGGCTCTGTCACTTCCGACCCTGAGGGTGCGGGCTCTGTCTCACCCGACCCCTCGAGTGTGGGCTTCGCCTCGCCATACCCCTTGAAGGGGGATTCCGCCTCGCCCGACGAGGGTCCGTACCGCCTCTAACCACTACGGGTCTAAGAGTACGAACCCAGGGTCAAACTTCTGACACCAGAAAGGGAGTAGGTGCGTCTTGACCTGACCCACGGTCACGACGGGCCATACCTGAGGACTCACCTTCTTGACTCTTCCTTGTTCTTGGATGAATATTTCTTCCCTCTAGCACGATATCCTTTCTTCATCATAAACTTCCCAAATCTCTTGACAAAGAGAGCCATCTTCTCATCATCATCATCATCCCATGAGCCATCATCTTCACTTGATGTATCTTGCTTTGCCTTGCCCTTAGATGATGTGGCCTTGAATGCCACGCTCTTCTTCTTCTCATCCTTCTTCTCATCTTTCTTCTCCTTCTTTTTTTCCTTCACATCATCTCTCTATATGTATCATCGATCATTATATCTCCCAACACTTGGTTTAGTGTCATGGTGTCCAAACCACTCCTCACTAGAATAGTGACCAATGTGCCAAATCTTGAAGGCAAACATCTCAAGAACTTGTGGGAGAAGTCCTTGTCCTTCACCTCTTCTCCAAGTGCTTTAAGATCATTGACAAGCACTTGAAGCCTATGGAACATCTCCAGCACACTCTCATCCTCCTTTATCTTGAAGCTTGCAAACTTCTCTTTGAGAACGTATGCCTTTGCACCCTTCATGGCTTGAGTGCCCTCAAATGATTCCTCCAATTTCTTCCATGCCTCATGAGCTCTCTCAATGTTCTTGATTTGCTCAAAAGCTCTCTCATTCAAAGCATCATGGATGGTACTAAGAGCAATGTCATTATTTTGGAGTAGCATTTCTTCAGCGGCGGTGGGAGCCTCTTCATCTTCAATCTCAATCTTTGTCTCTACCACCTTTCAAACCTTCCTATTGATTGACTTGATATAAGTTGTCATCTTAGCTTTCCAATAGGGATAATTTGAGCCATCAAATTGGGGTGGCTTCTTGGTGTTGTTGATTTGAGTCATTTTTACACCGAAGGTTGTTAATCCTCAAATCACGATGACCTCTGCTTCAATACCACTTGAAAGGTCCTAATGGCTAGAGGGGGTGAATAGCCTATTAAAAATTTCTACAACAACACTTAACAAACCAGTTAGATAATTATGAGGCGAAGCAAGTGTTGCGCTAGCCTACCAAAAAACAAGCCACCTACCACAATTCTAATTTCTATTGTCTCTAACCACACAATGGCTATGTAACTATACTAAGTTAGTGTGCTCTCAAAAGCTAACTAAGGAGCCACACTAACGAAATTAAAAAGCTCTCACAACTAGCTACACTAAAGAGCATGACAACTAGTTTGCGGTAATGTAAAGAGAGCGAGATAGTTATACCGCCGTGTCGAGGAGTGAACCAATCAATCACAAGGATGAATACCAATGAAGACCAATCACCTCAGAATCAAATGATAACACAATGATTTTTATTAAGGTTCACTTGCTCGCCGGCAAGCTAGTCCTCGTTGTGGCGATTCACTCACTTGGAGGTTCACGCGCTAATTGGCATCACACGCCAAACCCTCAATAGGATGCCACACAACCAACTCTCACAAAATAGAGCCGTTGTACCCCTTCACTAGGCACAACACGGGGCGACCGGACGCTCTGGTTTGATCGACCGAACGCACCTTGCCAGCGGGCGGTCAACGGATGGCTGCCACGTCATCCCTCTCTTCAAATACTGAGCGTCCGATCCCAATGGTCAAGTGATGACCAGACGTAGCACAGTGCCATGATCGGACGTAGGATCCTAGCGTCCGGTCACTTCCAGTAAGATTCCAGCTGTGATCGGACACGTCAGTTAGATTATGACCGGACGTAGGACCCCAGCGTCTGGTCATTTTCAGTAAGCCTCCACTCACGACCGAACGCGTCCGGTCAAGCCCGACCAGACTCACCCAGTGTCCAGTCACACTCTATTTCCTCTATGCCCTACCACGTCAGTAGGACCGGACGCACCCTGCCAGCGTCCGGTCACAAAGTGACCCAGCGTCCGATCGAAAATCGACACCAGCATCTTCACAGCTTCCATTGACCGGACGCTCTGGTCCAGATAAGACCAGCGTCCGGTGCACTCTGTGAAACCTAGTCTTTTCTGTACAGGGCGCCGGTGGCACCGTCGGACTGTCCGCACTCTATGGACGGACACTCCTTCGGTGAAGTTTCTTACCCTTGCTCAAATATGCCAACCACCAAGTATATCACCTTGTGCACATGTGTGTTAGCATATTTTCACAAACATTTTCAAGGGTGTTAGTACTCCACTAGATCCTAAATGCATATGCAATGAGTTAGAGCATCTAGTGGCACTTTGATAATCGCATTTCGATATGAGTTTCACCCCTCTTAATAGTACGGCTATCAATCCTAAATGTGATCACACTCACTAAGTCTCGATCACCAAAATAAAAATGGCTCCTACCACTTATACCTTTGTTTTGAGCCTTTTGTTTTTCTCTTTCTTCTTTTCAAGTCCAAACACTTGATCATCACCATGGCATTGCAATCATCATGTCATGATCTTCATTTGCTTCACCATTTGAAATGTGCTACCTATCTCATGATCACTTGATAAACTAGGTTAGCACTTAGGGTTTCATCAATTCATAAAAACTAAACTAGAGCTTTCACCTTCTCCCTCTCTCACCCGTTTGTAACTCCTACTGCAAACAAGTGTCGATAACATGAGCAGCCTCAAACTAGACGTAGGGACATTCCTCCTGAACCAGTATAAATCATTGTGTCCTCCGAGCACACCATCCGGGCCAGACACGTAAACACAAATTTACTAGTCCGCGGTTCAAAGCACCGGCAAGATCGTGTTACTGTACACCAAGCTAGTAGGAAGAATCGATTTGATATTCAAATGGACTGATCAAGATTGGTTTAATTGCCAGTCCAGAGTTCGGACCTTATAGCTGCACCGGATATCCTCCTTGGCTCATCCAGCGCCATTGAGGAAAAAGAACAGCGCTGACCCCAATCGTACATGTCCGATATGAATCATCCTCCGTTCAAAGCATATACGTGAATTTTATTGCTTTCTATAAATCCGTCGCTGTAATTATCAACAAAAAAAGTACAAGCTCCCGATGCAATGCACGGGTATTTATTTAGGATTGGGGAAATATCCATAACTGCTACGCAATCAAGGAATTTGCATACATAAAAAGAACGGCTCTCATCAAATATGTCAGAAGAACCAGAGGTATAGTTGAAGAGGTATAGTTGATCCCACTGTTCGTCATTGCAGCACTTGAATTTGGAGTGGGTGGAGAATTTCTCAATATGAAAAAAAAACATTCTAAGTACTATTAATCCTGAATTACTAAAATCCTTCTTAGAAAAAGGTGGCTTAACTAATATAGACTTACAATGGGACCCGCCTGCTGCTGGCCTGCAAAAAAAAAAATGAAGCTGGCGTGGACCGAAAGGAGAGATCCGAGGGCCGTGTTGGAGTCCGGCCGTTCGGACGGAACCAACGCGCTGATACTTCCTGCGCTTGTGGTCACTAGCAAATGATTTTTTTTAAGGTATCAGGTGCAAACCAATTAACTCGTGTAAATTTATAATCTATCAATTAGGACCACTAGATGCTGATCTAATAGATGGGATGAAAGGTGGGATTTTTTTCGCTTAAGTCTCCTCACCCGTCGTCCTTTTTTTTTCGCTTAAGTTCCTTCATCACATCCATTGGATCAACATCTAATGATCCTGATTGGTAGTTTCTAAGTTTGCACAGTTTAATTAGTTTGCACCTGATATGTTATCAATTATTTTTGTGCTAATTTGCCTCTGCGTCACGTCCGGCCAATGTACGCAAGCTGCCTCGCTCATCCCGCATGTCTGCATGCAGAAAGCGTGTGCGTCGGCATTTTTTTTTTTTTGCGTTTTCTTTATTGGGCAAGCTGGATGATCTGAAATTGACGACATTAGTGTATGTCCATTATTTTTTAAACTAAACAAAAAGTCATAGTGCTAAACCAAGTATCAGAATTAAAATTCGATTGCACCATCGTATTCCTTACAATAAAATCTTTAAAGCAAGATCTCATATGGATATATTTAGATAAAATTTTATTGACGAACATTTATCTCATGAAGATAAAACAATTCTTTTTATTACGTATAAGAAGTTCTAGGTCCATGATAAAATGTTCTGTCATCATAAAACAATGTTCTAAGTTAAGGAGAATAATATTTTAGATTTAGGATAAAAACAATTTACGTTCATGTGAATCGTATTATAATATCTGTAAAAATAGAGGAAGAATGAATGAGAAAATATATGAAATATATAGAAATAGATAAATAATAACATACTCCCTCGATTCTAAATTATAAGTTGCTTTGACTTTTTTGGTTCATTCATTTTGTTATATATCTAGACATATTATTATATCTAGATACATAACAAAATAGATGTACCAAAAAAGTCAAAACGACTTATAATTTGAAACGAAGGAGTAGCATATAAAAAAATAATAAAAGACAAACAAGCATAAGGGAAAACAAAAATAATGAAAAGGAAAAAGTTCACGTAAAAAGAGGATAAATAAAGACAACATGCGAATACTACTTGAACAACCTAAAATATACCACAAAACATCTCACCGATACTATTTGAATATTTCCTCACCACTACACAATGAACATGATTGGTCTCAATTATGAAATATTTATACTATTATAAACCATATCATACAATCATAGAATATCACAAAAATTTCATAGGACATCACATGTGTATTACATGAACATTATAAATACATCATAGAGCATCATATGTATACTACGCAAACATCATAAAATATGTTATAGAACATCATTGTATACTACATGAACATTACAAAATATATCATAGAATATCACGTGTATCCCATAGAAACATCATAAAAATATCATAGAACATCACATGTATACCACGTGAACGTCACAAAACATCATAGAATGTCGTATGTATACCACATGAACATAACAAAAAGTTCATCATAGAACATCACATGTATATTACGTGAACATCACATGTATACTACGTTAACATAAAAAATACATAATAAAACATCACATGTGTACTGCATGAATATTAAAAAATACACAATAGAACATCACATATACTACGTGAACATCACAAAATACATCATAGAACATCACAGGTATGTTGCATGAACATCATAACATCTCAAGGAATATAAAAAAATAAAAAATTAAACATGAAAAAACAAAATATACTTGTAAAATATCTCATTTATACTACTTGAACATCACAATATATTATAGACGTCACGTGCATACAACGTGAAGACCATAAAATATATCATAGAACATCAAATGTATACCTTATGAACATCATATATGCTACATAAACATAACATATATCTCCTAGAATGTAGGAAATATAAAATAATTAAAGTAAAATAAAAAACAAGAAAATAAAACAAAATGAAAATAAGAAATCCGCAGAAAAATATAAAAGAGATAGAAAGGAAAAAAGAAATAGAAGAAGAAAACATGAAAATGAAAAATTATGTTGAAAATAATGAATGATATGAAATACAATAATGACAGTAGAATAAAAATGAAAATACAAAACTATAAACAAATAAAAAAGGAAAAAATAGAAGAAAGAAAGAAAGCAAAAAAGAAAAAGTAAACAATAAGTAAGAAGAAAAGGGAAAATAAGTAAAAATAAAAGGAAAAACAAAATAAAAAAGTTAAAAAGAAAAGAAAATAAGATCAAAAAAGAAAGAAAAATGATAATAAAACATGTAAATAAAAAATAATAATAAAATAAATATAAAGATAAAAATGAAAAGAAGAATAAAAAATAGATGAAAAGAAAGAAAAAGTGAAAAATAAAAATAAGCAAGAATTGAAAAATAAATAATATAAATAAAAAAGAAAAAGAAAGGACAAGAAAGAAAACAGAATAAAAATAAGAAAAAAGCAAAACAAATCGGACGTTCCTGTTCTTGTTCCATGGGCCGACAACATAATAAAATTAAGCAGCCCAAATGTTGTTCGAACCGCTTCGTTGTTCGGCGATAGGGCGCCATGCCGCGGTTCCCGCGCTCGTCGTTCCGTTCCTGTGCTCGTCGTTTGGCGCGCGGTCCGGTCCGAACGTTCGGACGGGATGATTTCCGGAGATCCGATGGGCTGAATTGGGTTCTGGTAGGGAGGAGAAAAAAAAAATGGGCCAGGAGGAAAGGATTAGTCCGGCTGGGCTGTACTGGGCTCTGGTTAGGAGGAGAAAAACGATGGGCCAGGAGGAAAGGATAGGTCCGGATGGGCTGCACTGGGCTCTCTGGTGGAGAGGAGAAAAAGATAGGCCAGGAGAAGGGTTGGGACATGGGATTGGCGTTTGGGAGATCTACCGCCGGTCGCTAAGCCTCCGGCGTGGAGGTGTCGCCTGCCACGGCCCACGGTCCACGGCCCACGGTCGACGGCCCACGGCCCACGGTCCACGGCCTAGCAAACAGCCCAAAGTGAGGATGGGCTGAACCAACCGCTACAGGTCTCGTATGTAGAAGTTTCCCAAAAAAAAAAAGGTCTCGTATGCAGAAGACAGGAAAACACATGAAATCAGCCCAACAATGAATTGGGTTGCGTTGGGGATAATTCAAGAAAAAAAATAAAAAAAGAAACAAAAAATAAGGAAGGAGCTGTAAAATCCAAAATTTTACGAATAGGTCCCAAATTATTTAGAAATTATTTATAGGTCTAGTATTCTTACAAAACCATATAGTCTAATTAATCTGATCAGCCCCAAAATTTCTAAAAAATTAGGCAGAATACTGAATTAATTAACCCATTTATTTGGTCCACGGGGCCATCATTTTTCATGTCAAATCAAATAAAAATAATAATGCATCCTTGAACAGTTGAACTTGTTCTTTTTAATTTCACGCAGAAGTATCAGTCGAAATTATTCTCTCTCTTCTTTTGACACAGTTTAATTTTAATTTGTATAAGCTTCTAGGTACAATAAGAACCTATGTAATAACATGGACACAATAATCCTTGGCCTCCCATCCCTAAGAATCATGGCATAATGAGGAAGATGTATTCGAGCTTTGCATTTTACATTTCACCAGTTTCAAGTTCTTCGTTGCTTTACAATTGGCACAGACAAAGTTTAACCAGTCCAAATAAAAAGTCAAGCAAATTCAATCATAATTCCACCTTTGCCGGTTCACTATCAAAATTCAGGGTAAGATTGCACTTCATTGAAACTATCAGTTCAACATTCGAGCCAAAGTTAGCCAAAACATAAAGCATTGTTTTACTACACACCAGATAATAAAAATCAAAGGTGAACCTTGCACTAAGGTTTGACTTAAACCCCAGAATTTCCACAATCCCGGGTTCCTATACCAGACTAAAACAAGCAAATTTCAGATTAATTTCTAACCATGTCGTGTGAGCTGAGAAAACCTGTGGCCCTGATATAGCTCTGTTGAGGTACCAGCTTGTAGGAATTTCTTTAGTACCAAAAAATGTTAGTTATATACTCCCTTCCACAATTTTGATTGCTCAGAACCAAACAAACATAAAATTGCGGCAACTTTGTGATCTTCAATCCCTTAGACTTTCTAGCAGTATTCTCGTACAACTGAAGGGCTATTGCATGAGCGTCCTCTATATTAGGAGGCCAACGGCATGGCGTGCACGTTAAATTGGATCTTGCTGTTAGGATGGCACACGCTGTGGATCCTTTCAACAACCTCCTGAAAGGTCCTTGTGTGGTTTTAGTAATTGAGTGACAACCTAGGTGAACTAATGGTGTTTATATGAGATACACAGATAATTAGTCCACAGGTACATGTATGTGAGCAACATATGCCATGAAGGTGAAAATGGCTTGGAGATGTTGCAAAGCTCACACATGTGATGATGAAGGAGCTTAAATGCACATGAGACATGACATTGAGTCATGTGATCAAGGTGGAGAAGATCAAGACAAGACTTGGCTTGATGGATCGGTTGCAAGCGTGAAGGGCAAGTCAAAGGCTTTGGAGTGATGGACCGCGTGGCGGTGAAGCTTGAGCAAGACTTGGCGCCGATGGACGATGGCAACGGTGAAAGCAAGTAAAGTCAAGATCGATGAACCAATATGATCACGTGATGATATGAAGTGGATCATATCATTGTTGATCGTGTTGGTGCATGTGTTGCATCGACATTGAAGGAGATGGAATGGAATGCGCAAGGCAAAGGTATAACCTAGGGCATTTCATTTCACCGGTCATAGGTGTGTAGAGAAGTTTATGATCAGGTTTAGGATAGATGGCCGTACTATCAAGAGGGGAAAACTTGTATGCATATCGGTCATCTAATGCCACTCGAGTGATCTAACTTTGCATCGTCGCTAGGATCTAGTGGCGTGGCAAGTTGAGTGGCTAATCCTTTGAAAAATGATTGTGAAAATGCTAACACACATACACATGATGGTGTACACTTGGTGGTGTTGGCACATTTGCAAAGGAGAAGAAGTTGGTGATGAAAACGAGTGAGTCGCGCTGGTTACAGAGTGACCAGACGCGTCTGGTATGGTGACCGAACACGTCCGGTATTTGGCGGCGTACTCAGCGACCGGACACGTCCGGTCGCCACATCGAACGCGTCTGGTGTGAGTCAAAAAGCAGTGTTCGGTAGTGCATTCGATCGGACACTGGCAGCGTCCGGTCCGGTGTGACCGGACACGTCCGGTCGTCGGTGGGTGCTTACTGGACTCGACCGGACACTAAGGCTCAGCGTTCGGTGAGTTTCTAACTGACGCGTCCGGTCGGCCCTAGAGACTTACTGGACTCGACCGGACTCAGCGGCAGAGCGTCCGGTCGTTTTATGCTGAGCGTCCAGTCATCTTGTCAGAGAGCCGTTGGAGGTGATGGTTGGACACGTGGCGGCCAAACAGCTATCGGACACGTCCGGTATAGCAACCGGATGCATCCGGTATTCACGATCGGTGTGTCTGGTGCAGCGTCCGGTGCTGCGTCCGGTCGGCCCGAAAAACACCCAGTGAAGGGGTAACAGCTCTATTTATTCGTGGGGTTATAAATAGAAGCCATGGTCGGCCTTGGGCCGGCAGCTGAGCACACTAGAGCCTTGGTGGCTTGTGTAGTAGTGCTTGGGAGCCCTCCATCTCACACATACTTGATAGCGATCATCCGATTGTGTGAATGAGCGATTCTAGTGCGATTGTATCGTGAGGTTGCATCAAGTGGCACTAGGTGATCGAGTTGTAAGCCGGTGGTGCTTGTTACTCTTGGAGGTTGCCACCTCCTAGACGGCTTGGTGGTGGTCTCCATTGAAGCCCGCAAGAAGCTTGTGCGGTGCTCCGGAGAAGATCTTGTGAGGGGCATTGTGCTCGCCCCGCGGGAGTCGCGAAGAGCAACTTTAGTAAAGCGTGTCATTGAGCTACCCTCACTTCCGGGGTAGGTTCTTGCGGCGCCTGACGTGTGGGCTTGGCGGGTGATGCCAATTAGCCGCCGAACCACCAAGTGAGCGGTCGACACAACGGGGACTAGCGTGTTGGCAAACACGTGAACCTCGAGAGAAAAAATCATCATGTCAACCTTGTTCTTCCCGTTGGTTTGCATCCCCGTTACACAAGCTTGTGATTACTTTCATATACATTAAGCTTGTGTTGTTGCTCTTGTAATTAGTTAGCTTGTGTAGCTTACTAGTTACCTTCTTGCTTGTGTAGCATAGAAGTAGCTCCCTTACGTGGCTAATTTGGTTTGTGTAACCTTGTTAGTCACATTGCTTAGTTTGTGTAGCTAAGTAATTGCGCTCTCTAATTTGACATTGGTTGCCTTGTTATTAAGCATTGCTAGTGAACTTAGTTGGCTTAGTGCTTTTGCTTACTAGCATGTGTAGGAGCTCCCTTGTTGCTTAAAGTACTAGTGGCATAGGTTTGTGTGACATTACTCCTAGAATTGGTTAGGTGAGCTCTAGCTAGCCCGGCACCTTTGTTGCTTAATTAGTATCTTTGGAAGGTGCTAGAGAATATAGATAGAGGGGTACAGTCTTGGCTAGACCGATATTTCTTAATTCCGCACTTGTTTCGGTTAGCCGACGCGATTAATTTTAGAAAAGACTATTCACCCCCCTCTAGTCGCCATCTCGACCCTTTCAAGTGGTATCGGAGCGAGGTCTCTCATTTGTGGTCTTCACCGACCCGAGAGGATGGCGTCTAATGGGCTAGATGTTTGTGAGGCTCACATTTTTTATGGCACAAACTTTGCACTTTGGAAAAATCACATGCTTGATCATTTTTGTGCAAAGGGACCTAAATTTTGGTGGGTTGTCACTAGTGGTCTCACTCATGTCTTGGATTATAGAACTCTAACCAAAGCTCAAAGAGTCCTCTATGAATTTGATGCACATGCTTGTTGTTTTCTATTGGATGCTTTATATTTTGATTTGATGAAGCAAGTAAACTACAAGAGGACCGCTCGTGAGATATGGGAGTCCATCAAGGAAACCTTCGGTGATTCCTCCACATGGGATGATGGCAAATTCAAGAAATAGGATGAGCCCAAGAAGGAGGTGCATGAGTGTGTTGAGCATAACCACAATTTGGTAATTGTGGAAGATTGCTCCACCTCACGGTCAAGTGATGATGATGATGATCGATCCACTACAAGTTCACTTGACAAGGTTGATGATGGTGCCACAAGTGTTGCAAGTGATGATGCTACCCCATGCACACTTGATGGTGATGATGGTTCATGCTCAAGCCATGATGATGCTACTACAAGCCCATCCACTACACCACATTGTCTCAGGTCACAAGGTGACACCAAGGTATCAAATGATAATGTGGTTGATCATGTTGATTCATATGATGAGCTTATTAGTAGACTTGCTAGCATGACCATGTCTTTAGAAAATGAGAAAGCTAAAACATTGAAATTAGAAAATGAAAACTCATTTCTAAAGAACTCTTGTGAAGAACATAAGAAATTACTTGATGTTTATAAATCTTCACTTGATGAGCTTAAATTGAATCATGAGACACCACTTGCATCTCATGATGAATTATTAGAACAACATGCTTCTCTCATTAAAGTGTTTACAAAGAAACTTAAAAATAATAAGAGCTCATCACATGGATCAAATGATAAATTGCAAATTATTGCTAATCCTTGTGATGTAGGAAAGAAGCATGTATCCACCTCTTGTGACGATTTATTAGATATGCTATGCTCTTCACAAATAGATGCTTGTTCTACTTCTATGTCTTGTGAGACTAACCTTTTGAAGGAGAACAATGAGCTCAAAAATGAAGTGAAGAAATTGAGCAATAAGTTAGAGATGTGCTACAACTCAAAAGTCACCTTTGAGCACATATTGAAGACTCAAAGAAACTATGGTGACAAGTGTGGCCTTGGCTTCAAGAAGAAGATGACAAAGAGCGAAAGAAAGAGAGAAAGGAAGATGAAGAAGCTACAACAAAGAAAGCTCTCTCATACCATGTGCTACCGGTGTCATGAAGCAGGACACCTTGCAAATGGTTGCCCAAACATTGAGAAGCTCAAGAATATAAAAGAAGAAGAGAGGCTAAAGCATGTCAAGTGCTTCAAGTGCCGCACTTGGGGTCATCTTACCTCAATGTGCCCAACCAAGCAATTGGTGAAGCAACAAGAGAAGCCTCAACCAAAGCCACAAGTTAAGCAAGAGAAGACACCCCAAGTTCAAATCAAGATCAACCATGAAGATGGTGGTGACTTTATAATAAAGAAGAAGAAAACAAGAAGGGGTGGAAAGGCAAGGCATCCAATGCAAACTCAAGATGCTAAGATGATGAGCAAGAATGAAGATAAGAAGAAAGATTATGCTCACATCAAGTGCTTCAAGTGTGGAAGTATGGGACACTTTGCCTCTAAGTGTCCTACTAAGCTTGAGAAGAAGGCTCAAGCAATCCATGAGAGGCAAGGCAATGAGAAGCACCACATGAGCAAAGAAGAGAAGGCTCAAGCAAAGAGAAAGTGCTACTCATGCCGGGAAAGGGGACACATGGCACATTCATATCCTCTAGGTAAAATTTCTAAGCCTATTTCAATTGATGATCATGATATGCTTAGAAAGGATGGTGATGGTACCTCTATGGTTACTATTGCAAAACATCCTGCTACTCATACTAAGGCATCGCCTAAGTATGTTGCTCCTAACTTGAGAGGACCCAAAATTGTTTGGGTACCATCAAAAAATGGATGAATATGTGTAGGTACCATGGCATTGGAGGCTTGATTCAAATTGTGTTCATATTAATCATCATATGTTGAATCAAGCATTGAAGCTTAGTGCACATCCAAACCCAATGCCAAGTGAAAATTGAGTGAAGTCCAAGTGCTATCAATATACAAGTGCTATAATTCAAGTTGTTGGTGATTCATTGGATATATTTGATGACTTGCAAATAATTGAGCGGAAGCTCGCTAGTTGGATGATCATGATATAACCAAGGTATATCTCTTGTTGATCATTTCATTTGGGTGCATATGAGTTGATTGAATTGGATAAATATGCAATGTTGCTTGCTATGAGATGATTGAATGGATAATTGATTAGTAGTCAAGTTTGGATTGATTTGGGTTGGATAAATTCATGAGATGACTTTGAGTAAGTGGTTTGAATGGATATATGTCTCATGAAAGTATTCAAACAAGTTAGTTTTAAGTTTGATTCATACATGATGAAGTATAGCTCAAGCGATTGAAATCTGTCATATATTGAAAATCTGAGTGAGCTGTGATCTTAGCCATGTTTGAGAAATCAAAACCTATTGGGTTAGCATGAAAATTGGTATACATGCTCTAGACTTATGTTATAAGATTCTATAGAAATTTCATGAAAATTGGATAAGAAATGCTTCGGTTTTGGAGTGGTTCTTGTCAGCTATAGTGCAAAAGTTTTCAGCATATAGCAGTGGTGGAAGAATTGAAATATGGCAGCAATCTAGAAGTCAAATGAAGCTTAAACTTTTACATCTGCTAGATAACTTAGTAAAGAACATCTCCACCAAATTTCGTGGTATTTGGATTTGTACTTTGGGAAATATGTTTATTTCTTTGAATGGTACAAAATCTGTCAGAAAAGTGACAAATGTTGGATTGATCTAGAGTCACTTTAATTGAAAGGTCCTCAAGTTGGAAATATGTTTATAAGTAATTGAGGCACCTAAGTTTGGTTTTGAGATGATCTAGAAGCATGACAAGCAAAGAGTACAAGGCTATTTGATTGTGGAGTGTACTTTGCACACATTCGGTACTCAAATTGAAAGATCAAGATCAAACTCAAGATGAAGTTAAAGTTTAAGTTCTAGTGACTATTGGAAATCATTTGGTAGAAAGAAAAGAACTTAAACAAGAAGAAAGAAAAGGACTTAAAGAAGGAATCAAGGTTACTCATCAAGTTAAGTCCATCACTTGGATCAATCAATCAAGTTATTTCAAGTGAGTATCAAGAATGATTCTTGGAGAGAGGTCACTTCTCCCTAGTGTAGGGGCTTGCCGCCTATGTGTAGGTAAACCAAGTGTGGTACTTGGAAGGCTAACATGGAAGTGGTGATCTAAGGAACATTTGAGATGCTTAGTTGAAGCAATCAAAATGGTTGATCAAGAAAAGCAAGCAACACTCAAAAGAGAGCTAGTCATAATATTTCAAGTAATATTCTCATGTTGATGCTCCCATGCAAGCAAAGATCAAAAGATAAAGCAAGCCAACCACAATAAGAAAATGCACTTGATCATAAGTGGTATTCATTTCATATGGGTGAAGAATGAAATTCAACATGGTATCTATTGGTCTTCACCAAGCTTATAATTGGACTTCACATTGCTATTGGAGTAATGAATTGGAATCTATGTGACTATCCTCTACTCTAACATAGCAAAGGTATCATTGTAATGTGCATGATCATTTCATCCCTTACTAGTATGCGGTTAGTGCATATAGTACATGCTTCATAGGATCGTGCATAACAAATGAAATGTTTAAATTCATAGCCTACCACTATTATTTGAATGATTACTTGATCTAGTGGTTAGTGTATGGATTTGTTCATGAGCTAGTGATCCCAAGTACTTGACTCAATTTGGATTGCTAACAAGTGACAAGTACAACATTGGCAAGATAACCCTTGCAAGAGGTGTGAAGAAGCTTGTCATTGGTTCAAACCAGACTTGGAAGCTTAGACAAATCAATTTAGTTCAAGTCAATCATAGAAGCTTATTAGTGATAAGAGTACAAGCACAAGACAACAATGCAAATGGATATCTAGTTTGTATGTTTCAAATGGTATCTAGACTCAAGTATTTTATCAAGAATCTATAAATAATGTCTAGATCAACTCACAAGTGGTATCCTATAAGTGGTACTCATGAAGATAGCAAATGTTCAAGAAATGATCTTTATTGATAAATCAAACAAGTGGTTCCATACTAGAAGATTCTTTCAAATGGTATTCACTTCCTACAAGTGGTATCTATACATGATATCAATCATGCAAGACGATGGTTCCATAAGCGATCCTCAACTTTAAGTGATCATCAAATGAAGAAGGCATCCCTCAACTACAAGAGCCCAAGTGTATCAATTGGATGACCCATGCTATCACAAAGGGGAGTTGTCACACAAATTGATAACACGAATCTAAGTGTGGTATCTGAAGAAGCCCTACACAAGATACAAGTGGTACAAGTTACAAGTGGTATTTACAATTGGTGTCATTCCAACAATCAAGTGATGTCCATCAAAAATACAAGACTCAAGCCTCAACCATCTACCCCAAAATGCATACCCTTGCATGAATGAGAAACTCACCTTTTATGGAAATTGATGACAAAGGGGGAGAGATTGTACAAAGATATAAAAGCCTTTATAAGGGGGAGAGATAAATTGTGTAAGGGGAGACATAAGATATAAAAGATCAAAGAAGTAGAGGTTGGACATGGACATGGACAAAGAGGGAGCAACATTGAAGAAAAGAGATGGATTAAAATTCTTGGACAAGAGAAGCACATAAGTAGGGGGAGCAAGCTCATGAACTTTGATTGATTATATTTGATATGCGCATATTCATGTGCTTGCTTGCATTGCATAAGCTTTAAAATTCAATATGCATGCTTGTGTGGTGTATGCTAGTTGTAGAACTTGAATGATGATGTGATAACTAGCATGCATAGGATGATAGCTAGACACTTGGTATGTTTTACAAGTAATGCTAGTACCTTGTTTTTAATGTTGATCTCATGAGGTATCTAGTGATTTTATTTCCAAGTGACATCTAGCTAACCATGGTGCTAAGGATGAAGTTAAAGGTGCAACTCCGATTGGTATCACACTTCAAAGGTTTATTCTATACACCTTAGCATCATTCGGTAGTAATTACTCTCCCACAATTTCAATCTATGCATATATGCAAGCTTCAAATTAAATACTCTAGCACATATGTAGGGGGAGCTAATACTACCATTTCAGGTTTGTGGTACTTGTCCAAAATTATTTTTACATGGTAAAATTGCTTGGGCAAGCAACATGAATCCAAAAGAGCTTAATTTCCATATCTTTGTAGAGTTGTCATCAATTACCAAAAAGGGGGAGGTTGAAATGTCCTTGTGTGGTTTTGGTAATTGAGTGACAACCTAGGTGGACTAATGGTGTTTATGTGAGATACACAAATAATTAGTCCACAGGTACATGTGTGTGAGCAACATATGCCATGAAGGTGAAAATGGCTTGGAGATGTTGCAAAGCTCACACATGTGATGATGAAGGAGCTTAAATGCACATGAGACATGACATTGAGTCATGTGATCAAGGTGGAGAAGATCAAGACAAGACTTGGCTTGATGGATCGGTTGCAAGCGTGAAGGGCAAGTCGAAGGCTTTGGAGTGATGGACCGCATGGTGGTGAAGCTTGAGCAAGACTTGGCACCGATGGACGATGGCAACGGTGAAGAGCAAGTAAAGTCAAGATCGATGAACCAATATGATCACGTGATGATATGAAGTGGATCATATCATTGTTGATCGTGTTGGTGCATGTGTTGCATCGACATTGAAGGAGATGGAATGGAATGCGCAAGGCAAAGGTATAACCTAGGGCATTTCATTTCACTGGTCATAGGTGTGTAGAGAAGTTTATGATCAGGTTTAGGATAGATGGCCGTACTATCAAGAGGGGAAAACTTGTTTGCATATCGGTCATCTAGTGCCACTCGAGTGATCTAACTTTGCATCATCGCTAGGATCGAGTGGCGTGGCAAGTTGAGTGGCTAATCCTTTAAAAAATGATTGTGAAAATGCTAACACACATACACATGATGGTGTACACTTGGTGGTGTTGGCACATTTGCAAAGGAGAAGAAGTTGGTGATGAAAATGAGTGAGTCGTGCTGGTTACAGAGTGATCGGACGCGTCCGGTATGGCGACCGGACACGTTCGATATTTGGTGGCATACTTAGGGACCGGACGCGTCCGGTGTGAGTCAGAAAGCAGTGTTCGGCAGTGCAGTCGATCGGACGCTGGCAGCGTCCGGTCCGGTGTGACCGGACATGTCCGGTCGTCGGTGGGTGCTTACTGGACTCAACCGGACACTGAGGCTCAGCGTCCGGTCAGTTTCTAACTGACGCGTCCGGTCGACCCTGGAGACTTACTGGACTCGACCGGACTCAGCGGCTGAGCGTCCGGTTGTTTCATGCTGAGCATCCGGTCATCTTGTCAGAGAGCCATTGGAGGCAACGGTTGGACACGTGGCGGTCAAACAGCTACCGGACACGTCCGGTATAGCGACCGGACGCGTCCGGTATTCACGATCTATGCGTCCGGTGCAGCGTCCGGTGCTGCGTCCGGTCGGCCCAAAAAATGCCCAGTGAAGGGGTAACAGCTCTATTTGTTCGTGGGGTTATAAATAGAAGCCATGGTCGGCCTTGGGCCGGCAGCTGAGCACACTAGAGCCTTGGTGGCTTGTGTAGTAGTGCTTGGGAGCCCTCCATCTCACACATACTTGATAGCGATCATCCGATTGTGTGAGTGAGCGATTCTAGTGCGATTGCATCATGAGGTTGCATCAAGTGGCACTTGGTGATCAAGTTGCAAGCCGGTGGTGCTTGTTACTCTTGGAGGTTGCCACCTCCTAGACAGCTTGGTGGTGGTCTCCGTCGAAGCCCGCAAGAAGCTTGTGCGGCGCTCCGGAGAAGATCTTGTGAGGGGCATTGTGCTCGCCCCGCGGGAGTCGCGAAGAGCAACTTTAGTAAAGCGTGTCATTGAGCTACCCTCACTTCTAGGGTAGGTTCTTGCGGCGCCCGATGTGCGGGCTTGGCAGGTGATGCCAATTAGCCGCCGAACCACCAAGTGAGCGGTCGACACAACGGGGACTAGCGTGTTGGCAAACACGTGAACCTCAGGAGAAAAAATCATCGTGTCAACCATGTTCTTCCCGTTGGTTTGCATCCCTGTTACACAAGCTTGCGATTACTTTCATATACATTAAGCTTGTGTTGTTGCTCTTGTAATTAGTTAGCTTGTGTAGCTTACTAGTTACCTTCTTGCTTGTGTAGCATAGAAGTAGCTCCCTTGCGTGGCTAATTTGGTTTGTGTAACCTTGTTAGTCACATTGCTTAGTTTGTGTAGCTAAGTAATTGCACTCTCTAATTTGGCATTGGTTGCCTTGTTATTGAGCATTGCTAGTGAACTTAGTTGGCTTAGTGCTTTTGCTTACTAGTATGTGTAGAAGCTCCCTTGTTGCTTAAAGTACTAGTGGCATAGGTTTATGTGACCTTGCTCCTAGAATTGGTTAGGTGAGCTCTAGCTAGCCTGGCACCTTTGTTGCTTAATTAGTATCTTTGGAAGGTGCTAGAGAATATAGATAGAGGGGTACAGTCTTGGCTAGACCGATATTTCTTAATTCCGCACTTGTTTCGGTTAGCCGACGTGATTAATTTTAAAAAAGACTATTCACCCCCTCTAGTTGCCATCTCGACCCTTTCACCTCCTTGATCTCTAAAGAATTAGGGGCAAGTGGTACCGTAATGTCCACCCTTTTAAGGGTTACCGTGTTGCATTTAGACAGCAACAATTTCATAAATTCCTCCTGTTCATCTGAACCTGTAAAGAATTTGATTCCAATCTCTTCACTTGAATCAAATGCGATGCCATCCAGCCTATAATTCTCTGGCAGAAGACAAGGATAGCCTGACACAGAACAAGATGTCTTCTGAAAATAAGTAAAAAAAATGTTAGCAGACAGGACATGTCTCGAAGAAGCAATGTTAGGTCTCCTAGGAAAAACAGAAGAAAAACATAGGATCAGGAATCCTATAGGAATTTCCATTGTTCATGCATTTGGTTCATAGGAATGGAGTATAGGAATAATGCAGGAATTTTTCCTTTGTCGGCTGTTTTGGAGGAAAACTACAGGAAATCTAACATCCACTCAAAGCTCTTGGTAGAAATCCTACGTTTCTCCTGTGTCCTGTCTAAATGATCACTCCATCAAAATTCCTATGTTTTTCAATTCTCTGTTTTGCAACTACATTCCTGTGATGTTCCTATGATTTTCCTATTCCTACGATTTTGCTTTCCTGTGTTCCAAAAGAGGGCCTTCATGTTTGCCCTTTGGGAGGAGAGCACCCGGCCTAGTTCTCATCATGAATGTATGTGATATAGCATGTCTAAATATTTCAGGTTTACAAGCCTATGCAACACTGAACAACAATATGACGTTCGGATCCCCTAGCAATCTTCTATCATATACATGTATTGGTATACCCAATACTATTTTGGGTTTGGGTTACTTAAGTTCTTGATCCTATGTGAAACAAACTTTCTTACATGGAACCTGTATCGACTAGACTAAGGCCTTGTTTGGTTCACAGCTCCTAAATCTAGTCAACTAAAGTACCTCCTAAATTTTAGTAAGGCCATGTTTGGTTCATTGACTAAAACTGACAGGTTCATGTTTATAAAGACCAAAACACCCCTCATTAATGCTAATTGGGTACCCCTAGCTTTTGGCACCAACAGTGCTGCGCTGCTGACTCCTGGTAGCACCACTGCCTCCCGCGTGCGGCCTTGGCGCCAATTCCACGGCTGGCTACACTGCTTGCTGCTCTACCTGGCATGCTCTGCTTGCTGCTCCTCTAGGCATGCTCTACTAGCTACTTGGCAAACAGCTTGGCTGCACGCCAGCACCATTCTAGGTTTACAAAAATGTACAAATAATGTTCAAATGGTTTACAAAAATGTTCAAATAATGTTCAAATGGTTTATAAACCATAGCGATGCTATGACCTTATAAACAAACCATTCGCTATCCAATCACAAAATTGGTTCATGTTTTCATCTTCGTCTCCAAAACGTGCGGTACCTCTAGTTGCTTGAGTTGAAATTTCTTCCTCTATTGGTACATGGTTTTCATCTTGATCACATAAGTCAAATAGGTCATCCATCATACCACTCTGTCTAATAAAATTGTGTAGTGCCATGCATTCCATTATTATTTTGCTTTGCTTTGCCATGGGAAAACTAGGCAAATCCAACAAAATTCTCCACTTCATCTTTAGGACTCCAAAAGACCTTTCTATAACATTTCTAAGTGAAGAATGTGTGTAATTGAAGAGCTCTTTTTTACCTCTAGGTGCTGGCCCTTCTCTCCATTCGGGCACATGGTATTTTGTACCTCTGTACGGTGCAAGAAAACCCGGTCGATTTGGGTACCCCGAGTCAACAAGATAAAATTTGTCTACACAACACAATACTAGTGTAAGTAACATGACAAATACTATGACAAAGACAATGAAGAAATTAAAAAGACAAACATACCTAGAGGTGGATGTGGAAACTTGTCACCAAATTTCTCAAGTGCATCATTGAACACCCTCATATCATGAACTGATCCTGGCCATCCGGCTAGAACAAAAGTAAATCTCATATCAAAGTCGCATATGGCTAACACATTCTATGTGGTGATTCCTTTCCTTCCTGTGTACTAGACTACCTTCTTAATTGGCACAGTGACGGGTACATGTGTCCCATCTATAGCTCCAATGCATTTATCAAAATATGGAGCAAACTGAGGAGATTGTAACCTTCTATGAATAGTTGAAAATTGTGTATCCTTTGGCCTAATGATATCAACTGCTAGCTTGATCACACTAGACAGTACCTTATCAAACTTGTTGCTACATGTCCCTAGTGACCTCTCAAATCTATTATCAGCTTGTCTCATAGACTGAGGGGCACCACACATCCACAAAAACATTGCTAGAGCCTCTATAGAAGTCATTTTTGTAGTGGACTACAGACCATATCTCTGAACTAGCAAAGTGTGAAGGCTATAAAAAACATCGCTGTGCATCCTAAACATGTTATAGCATTGTGTCCTATTTCCTAAGGTTCTCATAGTCCACTGATATCCAGTTTCATGTGGGACTCTATAACTAGCCTTGTTCATGAACTTGTCACAGTAGTACATACCTAGCAGCATGACAGCAGTTGCAATCCTTCTCCTCTTCTGCTGACACCTAGCAACATGCATCATCAGCGCTGTTTCCTTATCATCAGTGAAGTCCCCTTCATCATCAACATCTGACCAATCATCATCAGTCGTCCACTTGTCATCTGAGTCTTCATCTGACCAATCATCATCAGTCGTCCACTTGTCATCTGAGTCTTCATCTACACCAGCATCAACATCAGCCCCTCCTGCAGCAGCCCCTACACCAGCATCCACTTCAGCAGCAGCCCCTACACTAACATCCACTCCAACAGCAGCCCCTACACCAGAATCCACTTCAGCAGCAACCCCTACACCAGCATCCACTCCTCCAGCACCCCCTACACCAGCATCCACTCTAGCAGTAGCCTGGTCATCAAAAGAAATAGATGTTAAAAGAGCATTGAATGTTAACATAAAAGAAATGGCAGCCCCTACACCAACATCAACAACAATGGCAGCAACACCCATTACATTGTTAACCAAGCAATACAAGGTTCATTACGATTACATAGTTCATCATAAATTTAAAGTCTTAAGCAAAATAAAATTAAGGGTGCCAAACTAGAGACTCCATCTACCATTCTATCCTATCGTCCTAATTAATTTTTGGCAGCCCTCCTTAGCCATGCCATCCTTTGCTCATTTGTATCAAGACCACTAAAGATGAACCTGTTGTAGGTACTTCTAAACAGCATGGTAGCAGCAAAGTATTCATTTGAAGCTTTGTCTGCCCCAGCCTCAATAGCCAAACTGAGGCACCAAGCAACATCATCAGCTCTTGCTTGCTTTGCTTTTGTAGCTTCCCCTCTCTTGCTCTATGCTATTCGCTCCAATGCATTAACTTCGTTCTCAGCAGCAATCTCCAATTGAGTGACTAGCCCCTGCATGATAACATTCACTGGAACTTTTTTGTTCTTGCCAGGACTTGATGCTGTGTCAGTTGTGCTGCTTGCCCTCTTGCGGCTGTTTGTGATACTTGGTGAACTGGGCTGTAAGTCACAGTTCTCTGGAGTAGCAGCACCATCTTCATCATCCTCATCTATCCCTGTGTCTTGGTCATGGCATGACTGCCCAGAAATGGTGGCAGTTGATCCATCAACAGCAGTGTTCTGGAAGAGCTCAACCATCCGAGGAAAGAATCTAGGCAAACCATACATGAATTTCCTACAGTCTGGCTTCTTCTGAAAAATCACAAGAATCCAATGTTAGCACAAACCAACAACAAAGTAGAAGAAGCAAACAAATTATTAGGCACAAAGATTACCCTGGTATGCCTATCCCACCAAGATAGAGGTGCATCTATCCCTCCGTTTTCTTGGCTGCCAACACCTGTTTGTAGTTGTGCCCACTTGTAGAAACTGTATATGGCCTTGAGCTGGCTGAATCTATTCTTCATACATCTAAGATCATGCTTTAGGCCAGTCTGTTGCTCATACAAATCTCTCAAATTATCATACCCTCTCCTTATCATTGTCCCCTTACTTGAATTGCCCTTTCTCATTTCATCAACAGCAAGACAAGAGAACACAAATGTATTTGCATCGGACCAATTTGCCTTGTCAAACTAGTAGAGAAGCAGATCAGAGAACAAATACAAACTTGTAGATATAGACAGATATAGATCAAACAAAGACAACCTAACACATCAATTCAAATGAAACATGTAAAAAGTGGTAGTTCATACAAACTTGTAGATCAAACAAATACAAACTAACAAACACATGTACATCAAACATATTAGACAAATAAAGATCTGAACATCAAACAAATAAAACCTAACACATCAATTCAAATGAAAAGTATGAGAATGTAGTAAAAAAACAGACATGCATAACCTTAAATGACATGCATAACATAGATAATAAACAGAGCAAGGTACGAATCATATCAGAGAACAAGCTCACCTCGTGCGGGATGTCGTCGTCATCTTCTGGCTCCATTCCTTCAGTTGGAGGAGCCCAGCTGCCCGAAGCAACTGAACCATGAAGCCTAGCTGACGGCGCGCGGGCACAGCTACTGCCAGTTCCCACCCTGGAGCGGCGGACAGCAGCGCGAGAAGTCGGGCGTTTCCCAGATCCGGTCGCTCCTGCGGTCGGCCGAGGAAGAACGAACCCTCCACCACCGGATCTGGCGCCAATGCGAAGAGGAAGCATCCCTCTACCGCCAGGAGCGAGGTCACCTTGGAGGAGCCCCTGGTAAGAGCCCATGTAGGGGAAGCCGACGGCGTCGGTGTTCAGATCCAGCCCCTCCATGCCGCGTCGAGTGGAGGAGCCTGCACCATACGATGAACCTTGGGAGAAGACGCCGAAGTCACCGGCGACGGGGGGGGGGGGGGGGACGACGGACCGGAGCCATTCAGATCCGCCGGAGAAGAGGACTGGGAGTAATAGTCCGGATACTCGGAACCGTGGCCGTCCATGGCAGAAGCGGTGGGCGGAGGGGTTGAGAGGAGCGGCGGCGGCGTGGAGCGGACTGGTGGCGACGGCGGAGAAAGCAGAGGAGAGCGAGCGCGCGTGAGAGAGAGAGTGAGCGAGCTGAGAGTGAGTGAGCTGAGAGAGTGAGGAGTGAGGGGTACGGTGCGCATTGATGAAGGGCAAGCGCTGTCCGGCGGTGGTTTTAGGAGGTTCTAGTAACGATTTCGTTACTAGCGTCTAGTAAGCAGTTTAGGAGGTTTTAGTAGAGGTGTTTAATAAAAAAGCTACTAAAGCGACTAAAAGCCACTAAATTTAGTAGCTACTGGCTGAACCAAACACCCCCTAACTATTGTGAATCAGCTGCCCCTTCTTACTCTCCTCGCTTGTGTCGACTAGACCAACCAAATTGCATTTGTTTTTAGGGAAAAAAAAGCTGTTAGTTAATTAGTTGATGTGTTGTGACATTGCATATCTCTATGTCTCTAAACCTGAGCCAAGCTCAGGCCGTTCATTGGGCCACGTCGCCAGTTTTTCTCGGCCGTTCAATTCACGTGCTGAGTTCAATCGAGCCGTCCGTGCAGGCACCATTTCTTTCGGCCCAGTTCCAGACCCATCGGAACCTCGGGAGATTCGCCCAACGCAGCTATCGCCGGCTTCATCGTCGTCGAAGGCGGGGTCGTCGCAGCACCGCCGCCTGCGGCCCATACGCACGAGCATCGCCGCCGCCACGGTGGCCGCGGGGGGCGGGGCGCTCGCGCCCGCGCCGGAGAAGAAGAAGGCCGGCGCCAACATCCGTGCGGTACGGTTCCTGGACAGCGACGCCAAGGCGCCGGCCGCGGTGCTAGCTGCTGCCGCGGGGTGGGGGCTTGTGGTCCCCAAAGGGAGCAAGTACTTCTGCAATATCTATGGTCTCGAGTCTCAACGACGAGCTGTTCGTCATGGTGCACTAGCAGGCCAGCCTCTGCTCAAGTCCTCTTCGTCTACCTGCTCAAATCCCTTCCCTGGTAACATGATCTTTTTTTCACGTCCTCTTCATCTACCCTGCATGTCATGTGTTTGACACAATGCCTTGCCCACTTTGGTAACATGAACAGAGAAGTTTTAACTTGCGGACTTGCGATGACAATTCATATCAGATGTTTATGTCATTCAATGGCAATTAGTCCATGACTGCATCTGGAATGCTCAACAAAAAAGACTCCACATGTCCTTTTCGTGCTTTTTCTTATTGCTTTGCATAATTATTGAGTAGCCTACTGTTTTACAGGATTCTTCTAGCAATCATGGTTTGATCTAACTGAAGCAGTTCTTTACAAATTACTATATGCAAAGATGGAAGAAGACGACGATTACTACATCGGCAAGCCAGGATTACTATATGGACAAGCAACTATACCCTAGGTGCAGAAAATTACATCCAAGGAAGAAGCCTATTAATAAAATGAAATTTCTCTAATCAATACTTTGCTAAAATTTTCATTTTCAGTAAGAGGTAAGATTCTCAACTAGTGGTTGCTTTCGTTTTGTGCTTCTTTTGGGCATTTACCTAAACTTGCAGGTGTTGTTTCAACCAAACAGAGCCTGGTCAAAGAGAGTTTAACGTGAATGCCTTTGGAGAAGGATATACCAGGTTAGCCATGAGGAAACAATCGTAGTTTCTTAATGTAGAGTATAGCTCAGTATGGCCCTTTTTAAGTTAAACTAATCTTCACAACATTGAGGACAATATCAGCATTGTCATATTTGAGATGGCTTCTTCATGTTTGGCCACACCTATAGCAGCTACCCATCTTAGTTTCCTCATTCCACAAGCTTAACTCTTTTCTTTAATTTTCAGCTCATCTGTCAGTCTATACCTGCACATAATTTTCAGCTCATCTGTTCAATGTTCCACCTTTCACAGGAGTACCTCAGAAAAAAGAACCAACTATGGTGTTGTAGACTAAAAAATATTTCTTTCCTCCTTAAATGCAAGGCAGAGCTCCTGCCCTTTTTCTTTCAAAAAAATAGACTAAAGAATATTTCTATTAATTGAAATAAGTGTGATTATACTGAAAACGTATTTCCTTCAATTCATCGCTGCCTGATAGTATGAGATTACCACATTAATCTTACATGTATCTACACTCCTTGATGCTTTGATGTGAAGTGGAAACACGATTTGTTATCATCATGGGGATCAAGAGATTAGCCTACTATCTACCTGAGTACAGGGCATCATTAGTTATAGCGCTTGCTACTAATGATACATGTAGGATTGCTCGATTGAAGGTGATGACGATTACCAAGGCATCCATTAAGTCCTATTTTGATTCTCTGTAAATCTGGAGTGCTGTACTGATATATATTTTATCGAAAATTCTGAGTTCATAGCGGTGCTGGAAACCAATGATGGATGATCACTTTGTTGCTTCAAAAAGGTACTTGAAATTTGTGTAAACATCCAATATAATCTTGTGATGAATGAAAATAATTTCACCATAGATTCAGGCTCAGTTTCAATTATATAAGTTTCATATTATTCTTGCATTATGAGCTTGCTCCTTCTCAATTTCTCTCCCTGTTGTTCAATACCTACATACTGTCGCATACATAATATGGTATTTTGTTCATTCATAAGCACTGAGAAAGCAAGCTGTCTATTTCGCAATTGCAACCCTTTTCTGCAGTAGCACAATAATAAATCTTCCTCGCACTAATTATTATTTGTTTTGACAATGTTATTTTGCTTCAACTTCACCTACAGACTTATATGTTTTCACAAAAACAAAATGGTAAGACCTGTCAACACTAAAACCGTGTAATATGTGAAGAATTCAGAATGTGTTGAACTGTTGAAATTGATTGCACTTTCATTGTTTTCCAGCCAGCCTTGCCGATGCACAGTTGCAGACTAGCGCTCTTTGTATGGTAAAATCTCTTCCCTCACTCTGCTTAACACAAAACCTGGCCGAATACCTGGTACCAGTCTATTGTTTTCTACATCAATTGATATATGAACTGTTTTCATTAGCTTAATCGACTACTATCAGGGTGAAGAAGACAGAAATTAAGTTTGAGGGAATCTAACTTAATGCAAGTGCCCAATATTCAAGCAAGACACATCTACTTGACATCCCTTTTCTACTGCAAGCTGCATGGCGGGCCCAAGATCAATGTTCAGTGCAAAAACCACCCTTACCTGGACGATCTAGTAGGGCGCGGCAAAGACACGCCTCGGTTTCTAGTTGAATTGCTAAAAGAATTTCCTTTTCCATCATGTATAGCTGGAGAAATGTAGAGCTGTAATCTAATTTATTTATTATATAACTATATATTTTATAACTAACGAGTTCTAATATACTAATTTAGGCCACGTTTGACAGGGCTTCACTTCACTAGTGAAGCCATTTTTTTTTTTTTTGCTTCAGCTCCACGAACAGTTCCACCGGTGGAGCTGAAGCGGTTTTAGTAAACCGTTTAGCAAAATGGCTTCCTTGTTAGAGCATGTTTTTAGGGGCCTGGAGGAGGAGCTGGAGAAGCCACTTTTTTGGCTCCATCTCACCCAAAATTACTGTGAGAGCATGTTTTTAGGGCTTCACAAGTGAAGCTATTTTATTTTACCCCGTTTGATAGAAAACGGCTCCAAACGGCTCCTGAAGCCGATGGAGAAGCCCTGCCAAACGGTAAAAGTCACATGATAAAATAATATTTTTTGATTTGCCCATTAGAAAGCCTTGCCAATGTGATAAAATATTAGTTTCTGATATACTGTGAGTGCAGACTTATGGCTAAATTCCTTGATAGCTGAGATCGCATGATTCAAAATACATAGAATTGCTGCAACAAATTAGATATAGTCGCACACAAAGCTAAAAGCTTAGAAGTACCTTCGGATCAATAAATAATTTCAATTTCCTGATACAGCTGCATCTCCTAAGGAGATGAAGCATCATTGCCAGAAGAGCATGGTGATTCGCCATGAAATTAATAATAAGGGATTCACATATTGGAAGCTTATCCATTTCTTGCAGGAAGGTCACATATCCAACTATTTCCTGCCATATGCACAATTTTCATTAAGTTTAATGAGAAGATGAAATCAGTAAATTATCAGTAGTTTTATTTGCAAAATTACCAATGTTTCAGCTCTAATTCTTGAAACAAAGTAATTAACATTGGACCTATTGATGAATTATAAGAATAGAATGATAGAAAAGTTGCTCTTAACTTGTGTCTTCAGAATAGCTATTACGGTTCTTAAGGATAGGGAAGTAATGACTTCAGTGCAAGCAGCAGGGGTTTTCACTAAGTTGTATCCAAAATTATCAAGTTTTACATTGTGTTCAGCTTGGCTACCTTTTACAAAATTGTAAAATATTTTCTCTAGTTTGCAGACATAACATTTAACATTGAATTTGTTATGAAATTTTGTGCATAAACAAATTACCCAATGAAGTGCGAGAAAACTATCAGCCCCTTGGCAGAATCATATCTCTCCATCAGTCGTGTGGACGACATGAGTATTCCAAGAACAGAAATGGTATACAACATACATGTGTTTTAGCAAAAAAAAAACACATGGATTTTTTTATCTCTCTCCCTCTCTCTTTCTCACCCGGCGAGTGGACGCGGCGGGCGAGCATGGCGCGGCTCTGACAAGCGAATGCGGCGGGCGAGCGGACAGCTAGCAGTCTGGGAGGAGCGTCGAGCGAGGCAAAGGCGGAGGCGAGCAGCCTGGTCGCCGACGGCGGCTCCCTGCAGCGACCGCGACCTGCGACGGTGGCGACGACAGATCTGTGATTTGTCCTTCCATAGAAAAAAATTATTTCATGTGATATGTGAATCTTGTGATTGTCTAAAGGTAAAAGAAGACTGGAGACAGAAGAATAGTGAAGGTTGTTGGATCTTAATTTTATAGTACCAAAAAAAATTCATGTGTTGGAATTACATAAAATGTATGGTTGTGCAGTAGACAGGTGAAGATGACGCCCGGACACAGCAAACTGGTGGAGGCTTTGAGCATTGGGGCGCTGCATCCTGTTCGATTGAGCCTATAGAATCGTATACGATCGTGGACCAAATCCGTCGGCGGTAAATAATCCATGATCTCCAGCTTCCTGGTGTCCAAGACACTGTAGTCGAGACACTCGAGAGATTCCGAAAAAATGGAGACGTCACAGACGGGGCCGAGATTAGACACAAAGATACCGAGCTTCTGCAGGCGCGGACACTGCGGAGAGGACACGGCGCGCCCCAGCTCGCCGCCGTCCATTTGGCCGCATGATATCATCAGATCGGTCAGGGCCGAGAAGGAGCCGGTCAGCGGCGGCCGGCGAAAAAAATCTGTCCGGAATCTGAGGTCGATCTCCGTAGCTCTCTCGCAGATGGGCAGCGCGAGCTCCTCTTTGATACCCCCGGACCTTCGGGCATCTTTTTTCAGATCGAGACAGGCGTAGCTTGCCGACAAGGCGCTGGGAGGCGACCGGTGCGACGTCTCCGCTTCGCCTCAGGATCGACGTCAGCGGAGTCGACCGGCGCGAGCTCCTCCTTGATACCCCCGGACCTTCGGGCATCTTTTTTCAGATCGAGACAGAGGCGTAGCTTGCTGACAAGGCACCGGTCGACTCCGCTGACGTCGATCCTGAGGCTGCGGAGGGTAGGTGCCGCGTAGGAGTTGAGGGCGGCGTCGATGGAGCCAAGGAGGGCCGAGGGCGTCGTCGCAGGAGCAGGGCTGCCGCCGAGGACGAGTTCCGGCATGTGGGCCCAGACGCCTCGCCAGCGGCGGGAGAGCACGCTGGTGCGCGCGGCGGCCGCGGCGGACGGCAGGCGGACGACAGGCGGACGAGGATGATGTGCGTCGGGGAGGCCGCTGATGAGGTCCTCCGCGCCTCCGAGGGGACTGGCGGGCGGCTCCATGAGTTTGGGACTGCCTCCGTCCGACGGGGAGTCGGCGGCGCCGGACTCGGACGGCCTGCTATGGCCCACCAAATAGCCCAAAGCGCGGAAAGAAGGAACCATTCTCCTCTGTTTTAATCGTAAAATAGCAAATTATCAGTTTTTTAGTTTTGTTCTAACTTAAACTTGTTTAATTTTAATCAAAATTACATAAAAAGATATTAACATCTACAACATCAAATAAATACATTATCAAAATATATATTTCTTTTATCTAACAAATCATGTTTGATGTTGTAGATGTTCGTGCATTTCTATATAAATTTAGTCAAAATTAGAGAGTTTGACTTAGAACAAAAATAAAACGATTTATAATTTGAGATGGAGGAAGTATATAAACTAATTTTTTTCTTTCTTCAAAAAAAAAGTGTCTCCTTCACTCTCCTTTTGCTTAACTTCCTTTCAGAAGTATATTCTTTACCTCACGGATTGACACAGATTAAGCCGATTAATAATAGCAAGTGTTTGGAGCTAAATGATGTACACACATATTTAAGTTTTTGACTTGATAAGGGTGCTTAATTTTTTTAAAAAAAATCTATGATTTAATGGCGTTATTTCTTTCGGT
The DNA here is from genome assembly GCF_019320115.1 of Miscanthus floridulus. Classification (NCBI taxonomy): domain Eukaryota; kingdom Viridiplantae; phylum Streptophyta; class Magnoliopsida; order Poales; family Poaceae; genus Miscanthus; species Miscanthus floridulus. Next base: position 94,748,527 of record NC_089595.1, on the reverse strand, counting down.
GGTGAGTGCATACCCGGACAAAGAGATGCATATGGTGACTTCGTTAATCTCGAGACATGGCAGCCCAGTACCAATTTTTCGGAGATGCTCATAAAGGTAAGATGTGTGAACGTGCATTCATAGAGATAATATTGCTAGACCAAATGTTGGTGCACCAGAGTCACTAAGATGTGGGGACTGATATGTAGGTTTATTAGGATCTAGGTCTACCTTGTGTAGTGGTAAAAGACCAGCAGTAAATGGAGTGAATCGGTGAATGCAATTATTTGAGAGAATTACTTTTTTTTTTGCCCTAACAAAAGCTTCATTTTTTTATCTTTTAGTTTAGAAGTTATCTATGTGACCAGAAATATAACTTTGCTTCATTTTATGGCCCTTCCGTTAGGTTTGACCACTAACGGTGCTAAGTGGGCGTGAATTGATCTTTTTATCCCTGAGTGGGATAGACAAGAGTGCAGTGTTCTGTTTTGATCCTACAATAGTTGACATGTTAGGTAGGGGGGTGTGCATAGATTAATTTGTACGAATCAGATGGGCTTCATCAACAATGACGTCAACACCTTCACTCCAGGCACCAACATCACCTTTCGTTGTCGACCAACCTAGAGATCTGCACCTTTGCAATCCCTAGCCATCTGAGCAAGAGGAGATCCCCATCCCCTCTACATGTTCCTCATCGGGCAAAGGGTGTTGTGAGTTGTGACCACTGGTGTTCCGGCACTCACATGCCACATTGATCCTACATCCAGGACCTCTTCATCGAGGGCGACCGAGAGCACACGTCTTAAACAGTGTCATCGACTTCCTGCTAAGATCTCTATCTTAGGTTGGATGCATGACCCGCCACATAGCTTCCTTGAAAAACAAACCACAGCTAAGTACAAAGCAAAACAAAGAAGTTAGAACACTGCAAAGAACACACACACAAAATAGAAATAGAAGTTCCAAAGCACAGAACACCCATACAACTTGAATTTACTCTCCTAAGATTAGATTATCACGGTTTTCTTGTCATAGATTGTGACATTGTTCGAATTTTCTCTCACACCCAAGAAGGGCGAATAGAAAGACATCTTAAAAAAATAGTAGACCTACACCTACTAAAGAAAAAAAACTTGAAAACTAGTGAACAATAAGTTACCCTGACCTTCAAATTCTTCAAATCCTATGACCTTTTTTTCTGCTATGTTGAATGGTCAGAACATTAAAGTGATAACAATTGTCATTTGATCCAGCAAGTTATAATATATATATTCAATTAATATATCACGATGGATATGAACTGACTAGTGAGCATGAGATGAGTAGTTACATAGCTTTGTTGAAGATTTCACCTAGAATCTCTCATTTCACTACATACTGGTGGGCTAAATAATATTGGTACACTAGTCACTGAGACATGGGGCTAAAACGGCAGGTTCACTAGGATGGTAGGTCTAGATAGTAGATCATCCCTTACCAGGAAGTGGTAAAATTAAAGGTCAGTAGTAAATGGAGTGAAGCTGTACACTGTGGTGTCAAGAGATGATCACCATGACAGGAGGGCACAGGTGAAATGGTCAAGTCTGCTAAATTTTCCTTGGAAGTAATTATAGTCCATCTCTTCTGTACATGCAAGCCATGTCTTCTTAAAATTAGGTTAAAAAATATGATACTTGTCATCAAAAGAGTAAAAAGAAACAAAGAACGGATGATTTTTTTTAAAAAAAAATACTATGATACTTGTCATCAAAAGCATAAAAAGAAACAAAGAACAGAGGATTTCATTCCAAAAAAAAAAAGTATCAGTTCAGTTGAAATTCTAAATTTTCTGAAGCGTCATAATTGTTTTCAAGGGGTGGATCTATATACAGTGTAGGGGTACTGACGCACCTAAGGATATTTTTTTTAAAAAAAAGTGATTATAATCAATTTTTAATCTTATTCATATCCCTACATTAAAAATCCATCCACAATATAAGTGCACTCCTCTCGCATTTGCTCTAACTCCTCCGGTTGTTTTCCAATGCGAGTACATACACTACGAAGAAATCCGAAACAGGAGCAATAACTAACAATCTGAAACTGCGTCTAGTAATATACAACTAGCAATCCGAATCTAGTAATAAGCAACATATTGAGTAGCAAAAAAAACTCAAAACCAGACATGTTAAGCTATAAAACCCAGTCTCAAAAATAGAGATTGCCAGAATCTGAAGTAAACATTCATTACAAACAAGAGAGCAGAATCTGGAGGTGCCAAATAAAACAGCTATTCAGTAGAAACAGGAGACAGCAGAATCTGGAGGTGCCAAATAAAACAGCCAATGAAACTCTTGCCAACCAATTTAATCTCAGGCAATATTAACTGTAGTAAACAAAAACAACTATATCAAACACAGATTTAAGTTTAAAGATCACAACTTATTCATGATTAAACCATACTGCCAGAACAGAGGATTTAAGTTCAAAGATCAGAAAGAAAGTTTTAGTAGAACACATAGGGACACAGGCCGCCCATGAAATTAAAGTCAGCCACAACTCAAACCACACAGATGTACTTCAAAGAAGGCACCCTCAATGGATACAAAAGGCACCAGACGACCCAGGCACAGGAGCAGCTTCGACGACCCATGGCTTACTGACCACCACAGAGACTGAGCACCAGGTGGAGTGAGGATGACACATGGGTGCCCTCTATATTATGGCTTCGGCACCTCCCTGCAGTTCACATTAAATTGGACCTTGCTGTTTGGATGACACATGCTGCGAATCCTTTGGACAACCTCCATGATCTCTGAAGAAACAGGGCCAGACGGCACTGTAAAGTCTACCCTTTTAAGGATTACCTTGTTGCATCTAGACAGCAACAACTCCACAAATTCCACTTGTTCGGCTGAACCTGTAAAGAAACTGATCTCTATCTCTTCAAGTGAATTAAAGGTGATGTCATCCAAACTGTAATTCTCTGGCAAATGATAAGGACAATCCGACGTAATACATGACGGCAACTGAAAAATAAGTAAAAAAAAATATTAGCAAACAGCTCATCTATAGAAACATTACAAGTCGCGATGTAAAGGTCGATCCCGTAGCTCTCTCGCAGATGGGCAGCGCGAGCTCCTCCATGTTGTCCCCGTACCTTTGGGCATAGTTCCTCAGATAGAGATGGAAACGTAGTTTGCCAGCGATGCGGTGGGAGGCGAAGTGGAGCCATGGAGAGATACGGTGCGCGGGGATGTCACACCGGTCGAATCCGCTTACGTCGATGTTGAGGCTGCGGAGCGTAGGTGCGGCGGAGGAGTTGAGGGCGGCGTCGATGGAGTCGAGGAGGGCCGAGGGCGTCGTCGCAGGAGCAGGAGCAGGGCTGCCGCCGAGGACGAGTTCCGGCATGTGGGCCCAGACGCCTCGCCAGCGGCGGGAGAGGACGCTGATGCGCGCGGCGGCCGCGGCGGACGGCAGGCGGATGAGGATGATGTGTAGAAGATCGTCGGGGAGGCCGCTGATGAGGTCCTCCGCGCCTCCGAGGGGAATGGCGGGCGGCTCCATGGGAAGGGTTTGGGAATCCATCGACTAGGGTTTGGGACTGCCTGCACGGCTGTGTTGTGTGTATCTCCCGTCCGACGAGTTGGCGCAAGCCGAGTTACAGAGAGAAAGGGATTTTCTTTTTATCTTAGAAATACAACCAAGTTCAATTCTTGTTGATTTCCAAATCTGAATTTCTTACAAAATCCACCATGACTATATTGGTGTCCAAGAAAATAGATACAATACTTTCTGGAACACTTTATTATATGTCCGAGGTGGTTTGCAAGCGAGAAAAAGCACAGGAAACAACTTCAAGGAGTCCTTTTATAAAAATAATGACACCACTTAGAGTTATTGAGTTTTATTTGGGATCTTCAATATAATATTGTCTTTAATAAACTCATGCTATTTGGCTATTGCTTTAGCGGTGTTACTTATTCACATCACAGATATTTTTGGACGTGGCATATATATTTGTGACAATAGAATACACGATCACAATAAATATTACTCTCTCTATTCCAAATTATAGGTCATTATATTTTTTTTAAATATAACTTTAGTTATGTGTCTAGACATAATGTATATTTAGGTGCAGACCTAGAAAAGTTAAAATGACTTACAATTTGAACAGAGAGAGTATGTCACAACACTAAAGTATTTTGGATTATACAGACATTTAGGGTTATGACAATTATAATTAGCAAGCATCATCAAATATGATACCAAAGTAGGTTATAACGATACTGCGCCGCTGATCAGGCAATTGCCGTGTGCCTGATGGGAACTAGCAGGGCTGCCAGTCAATCCGTGTAACACAAATTTGAAAGTGGTCGGCCAACCGAGAGTATTTCACTCAACAGGAGAAGAGTGCAGTGGTCAGACAGGGAGATGGGTAAGGCTTGGATATATGAAGACCAAAGCGAGGTCCCAACTCCCAAGCTGCATTGAGCATGTTCGTTGGTTGATTTCTGGGCTAATAAGTCTAGCTGATACTGGTTTGTTGTGAGAGAAAAATATTGTATTATAATTGATAAGTCCTAGCTGAAACCAACGAGCGACTAGACTGATTACAGCAAAAGGTGGAATTGTAAATGCACTAAATGACAATGAAGATGATAGAAGCCTGATAGTAGTTCAAAAGTTTGTTCGGCTGATATCAAAGCTGATTGATAAGCTAGCTGAAACTATTTTGTTGTGAGAGAAAAATATTATATTAAACTTGTCATTAGGATAGACGCCACCAATCGCTGACGACGACGACAACGATGACTGCAAGTACGCAACCACCACGACAGCTCGCCACGCATACGATAGAGTTTGAACTGATTTCATGTGCAAAAATCAAGATACTCGTGGAGCCAGGACGATCAAGCAGTGGCGCCATAACAATAAATATCGTTAGTGGATAGTAGTTTAATCCAGTTCAAATTCTTCGAGGGAGTTAATTTAATGTTACAAGCGGGGTGCTTCTGGACATCTGGTAAACTTCTCGATTGCTCTCTGTTGTTTCTTGTTTGAGAAGTGGAACTGCTTCTCGCAAAAAAAAAAAAAAAGGAAGTGGAACTGCAGTTGAGCTTAAAAAGGCCGGGTCATCTTCGGCTTCAGTGATGGGCCCGACGTTGGGCTGTTTTCAGGCAGGCCCTGTTGCCCTTGCTGCATGCCTGTTTTCGCTGGTGCCGCCCGTACCCCTCTGAACCCGATTGTGATTTTTTTTTTGAAAAAGGTAGATCGGATATCGTCCGGCCTGATTCATTTCCTTGACGCGCTCCTGCACTCCCCCCCCCCCCCCCCCCCCCGCCCGTGCCTATTTTTCACGCACCCACGGGGGGACTGCGGGCGTCCCTTCCCGCTTTCACGCGCATCCCATGTGCGACACATGATCTGATGTAACACTTACAACATACGTCTGAAGAGAGATGAAACACTTGAAGCATGTGTCTGAAACACTTGCAAAAAAAACTTGAAAACCATTGTTAACATACGCAACATGCAAATAAAACACTTGCAACATGTGTGAAACATATATAACATGGAGATAAACACACTTGCAACATACGTTTGAAAAACAGATGAAACATTAGAATGCTTGCAACATACGTATACAACAATTGCAACATATGCAACAACCTGATCTACTTTTGCAACATCCGTATGAAACACTTACAACATACCTCTAAAACAACTGAAACATTTCAATTGTACACTTGCAACATGCATTGTATCCCGGTGCGGCCTCCTCCACCGGCTGCATCAGGGCGTCGGCGTGCCGCAGCCGTAGTAGGAGGCAAGGCCGGAGGGCTTCCATGCCAGGGCCCGGCACTTCTCCTTGCGGTGGTGGCGTCTGTCAGCATCGTCGAGCGGGGCGGGTAGCGGAGCAGGAGCAGCAGGGCGGGCACGCGGAGCAGGAGCAGCGTCAAGAGCGGTGGGGCGGGCGCGCGAAAGAGGAGCAGGAGCAGCGCGCGCGGCGAAGCAGGAGCGAAGTCAGGGCGGTTGTGGTGTGGGGTGGAAAACGCCATGGCGGATGCAAATGGAGAAACGGTTCCGATGGGAAGTGAAGAAGACAACCGATTTTTTTATCAAACAACCGATCGGAGAAGGCATCCAAGTTGGGCTGTTCATACTGTCGTGGCCCATGGCAACATCCGAATGCCTTGACCCTTGTATTTTAGCCCTTTTTATCTAGAGGAAAGCAAAGCGGGCAACACGGGGCCGTTTGGGTGTTCTCCAGCTCTAGCTTCTACGAAGAGAGAATCACTCCCGACCAGCCCAACGCTGCTAGCTGATTTAGGTGGGGATCACGAGAGAATCAATTCTCCATTTATATTAGAAGCTAAGAGCTAAAAAAACCTTGCTTCACCCTACTCCCTATTATATTCTGGTAGGGATCGATAGATATTCAGTTCTCATCAGCTTTCCACCCTGCTCCCTCTTAGGATTACAATGTAACCACTCCATCAGATAAATCATGTAGCAGAGTTGAAGAATAAGGGAGGAGAGCTTTCCCAAATAGGGCCTTGGTCCTGCACTGCATTTTCACAGTGATGCTGTAATTGGCAGATGCTTCAAAAAAATCTAACTGGTAACAATAGTGAATGACGTTTATATTTAGGTTGTAAGAGCATCTTCGAGAGTTTCCTACTTTTTTCTCCTAAAAACTTGTAGTTTGACAACTCCTAAAAAAATTTGGGGAGAAAAAAAGAAGGTCATTTCCAAGAGTTTCTAATAAATGGCATATAAAAAATCAAATTTGGGGCCTGAAAGGTCCTTGTTTGGTTTTGGTAATTGAGTGACAACTTAGGTGGACTAATTGTGTTTATGTGAGATACACAGGTGATTAGTCCATAGGTACATGTGTGTGAGCAACATATGCCATGGAGGTGAAAATGGCTTAGAGATGTTGCAAAGCTCACACATGTGATGATGAAGGAGCTTATTGCACATGAGACATGACATTGAGTCATGTGATCAAGGTGGAGAAGATCAAGATAAGACTTGGCTTGATGGACCGGTTGCAAGCGTGAAGGGCAAGTCGAAGGCTTTGGAGTGATGGACCGCGTGGCGGTGAAGCTTGAGCAAGACTTGGCGCCGATGGACGATGGCAACGGTGAAGAGCAAGTAAAGTCAAGATCGATGAACCAATATGATCACGTGATGATATGAAGTGGATCATATCATTGTTGATCGTATTGGTGCATGTGTTGCATCAACATTGGAGGAGATGGAATGGAATGCGCAAGGCAAAGGTATAACCTAGGGCATTTCATTTCACCGGTCATAGGTGTGTAGAGAAGTATATGACCGGGTTTAGGATAGATGGCCGTACTATCAAGAGGGGCAAACTTGTTTGCATATCGGTCATCTAGTGTCACTCGAGTGATCTAACTTTGCATCGTCGCTAGGATCGAGTGGCGTGGCAAGTTGAGTGGCTAACATCCTTTGGGAAATGATTGTGAAAAGCTAACACACATACACATGGTGGTGTACACTTGGTGGTGTTGGCACATTTACAAAGGAGGTGGTGTTTGCAGGATTGAGATAGGTTTGGGTCCCTCTCTCCCTCCCGCCGAGCTTGCTCGGCGGGATTCGGCGCATTTGGGAAAATGGAATGCCTATTTTCTATTGCGTCGGATGTAAATTCTTGTGGTTGGCACATTGGAGCAAGGGTGAAGAAGTTAGAAGTGAGAACAAGTTAGTCACGAAGACGCTGGCGTCGGTCAACTGACCGGACGCTGGGTCTGAAAGCACTGGACGCTGGCAGGGTGCGTCCGGTCAGGCTGACGTACGGTGACGCAGAAGCTGGAGTGTGACAGGACACTGGGCTGCGTCCGATCACGTGCGACCGGACGCGTCCGGTCGAAGAAATACGCCTCGGGGAGCTTACTAGAAACGACCGGACGCTAGGGTCCAGCGTCCGGTCAGTTGAAGCTGCTGTGTCCGGTCAGGTCAAGTGACCGTTGGAATCGGGACACGTGGCCGTCTACGGACGACCGGACGCTGAGGTCCAGCGTCCGGTTAACTCGACCGGAGCGTCCGGTCAGCCCGATTTTTGCCCAGTGAAGGGGTAACGGCTAGTTTAGCCCTTGGGGCTATAAATAGAAGTGGCCCTCGGGCATGGCTGGTGCTGAGCACCTTGGGGGGCTTTGTGTCCATGCTTGAGAGTGCTTAGGAGCCCTCCATCTCACACATACTTGATAGTGATCATCCGATTGTGTGAGTGAGCGATTCTAGTGCGATTGCATCGTGAGGTTGCATCGAGTGGAACTAGGTGATCGAGTTGCAAGCCGGTGGTGCTTGTTACTCTTGGAGGTTGCCACCTCCTAGACGGCTTGGTGGTGGTCTCCATCGAAGCCCGCAATAAGCTTGTGCGGCGCTCCGGAGAAGTGCTTTGTGAGGGGCATTGTGCTCGCCCCGCGGGAGACGCGAAGAGCAACTTTAGTAAAGCGTGTCATTGAGCTACCCTCACTTTCGGGGTAGGTTCTTGTGGCGTCCGACGTGCGGGCTTGGCGGGTGATGCCAATTAGCCACCGAACCACCAAGTGAGCGGTCGACACAACGGGGACTAGCGTGTTGGCAAACACGTGAACCTCGGGAGAAAAATCATCGTGTCAACCTTGTTCTTCCCGTTGGTTTGCATTCCCGTTACATAAGCTTGCAATTACTCTTATATACATTGAGCTTGTGTTGTTGCTTTAATAATTAGTTAGCTTGTGTAGCTTGCTAATTATCTTCTTGCTTGTGTAGCATAGAAGTAGCTTCCTTGCGTGACTAATTTGGTTTGTGTAACCTTGTTAGTCACTTTGCTTAGTTTGTGTAGCTAAGTATTTGCGTTCTCTAATTTGGCATTGGTTGCCTTGTTATTAAGCATTGCTAGTGAGCTTAGTTGGCTTTGTGCTCTTGCTTACTAGCATGTGTAGGAGCTCTCTTGTTGCTTAAAGTACTAGTGGCATATGTTTGTGTGACCTTGCTTCTAAAATTGGTTAGGAGAGCTCTAGTTAGCCCGACACCTTTGTTGCTTGATTAGTATCTTTACAAGGTGTTTGTGAACATAGATAGAGGGGTGTAGTCTTGGCTAGACCGATAGTTTTAATTCCGCACTTGTTTCGGTTAGCCAACGTGATTAAGTTTTAAAAAGGACTATTCACCCCCCTCTAGTCCGCCATCTCGACCCTTTCAGGGCCCACGTGAATTATGTTGTGGCTTTTTTCTTTTCCATCACGGGAAACTACAGGGCGCGCCGAACCCTGAGACCGTGTGCTCCCTGCAATTGAAAGCGTTCTTCATGGCATGTGATCACCATCATGGTGGTAGCGTAATACGTACTGCAATGCATGGCAGACATGGATCGTGGGCAAGTAGTTGTCACCGCAGGAGCAGTGCTGGGCGCCGCCGGGCATGCACTTCCACTAGATCGGGTGCCGCCCATCATCATCGGCTTCCGCCGGGACTGCACCTTCCTGTAGGACGACGCGGCGGAGTGTTCGTTTCTGAGCGACCAGGTCGCGTGACGTCGGAACGGTCGCCCGCACTCCGGCTACGAGCGATGGGTGACCCCGGCGCCGTGCATCTTCTCTGCCGCGCCCAGGAGCTGCCTCATGAGCGCTCGCATCTCGCCCTTGGAGAAGGACCGCGTGATGAGCCGGTTACGAAGGGTGCAGGTGCCGACCAGCGGCTCCGTGAACGACGAACAGGTCCCAGTCGTCTCGTCCGCTGCGACGCTCTTGAGCTGCAGGATGGAGGCGGCTACGGACGGCCATGGCCCAGGCAGCGGCTGCGGCGGAATATGGCGCGAAGAAGAACTGCCCTCGGCGCGAAGAAGGACGCTGCGCGGGGAAACTGGATCCGCGCGAGGCTGCGGCGCGTAAAGTTACGCGGATGAGGGGGATTTTTTTCAACTCCTAAAATATTAGGAGATTGTATGAGGAGTTGTTGGAGATGGATTTTTTTGTGGATCTTTCTAAAAACTTAGAATTAGGAGGAGGTTTAGAAAACTATTGGAGATGCTCTAAGTAAAACGGGTACTAATGGGGCATAACTTAATTGTTTGGTTTTCTTGCAATGAAATTTGTCCATCTCGTTGACAGCTGGATGGCAGTTCAGCCTATCGAAGATGCTTGGCCTTGTTTAGATTGTAAATTTTTGTAATCTGGACACTGTAGCACGTTTCGTTTGTATTTGACAAACTTTGTCCGATCATGGACTAACTAGGCTCAAAAGATTTGTCTCGTGATTTACAACCAAACTGTGCAATTAGTTTTTTTTTACCTACATTTAATGCTCCATGCATGCGTCCAAAAATTGATGTGACGGAGAGAGTGAAAAAACTTGGAATTTTGAGGCAATCTAAACAAGGCCAGTTGGGCCGTCACTAGTGTACGACGTGCACCTGTGTGTTCGTACTCCTAGCTCGTAGCAGTGAATGTTCTCGGGTGTACGTGATGTAGCCTTTGCGTTCTGGGAATTTTTTTTTTCCGATCGTTGATGGAAAAGTAAATGATGACAGTGATTGACTTTTGGTGACTCGTAAGTAGTGCTTGTCCTACCTTTTGTGCTAACGAAGTGTTTAGATTATTTAAGAACAACTGTCCTACAAATAGAGCTTCAAAATGTGGGCTAACACCGCAACTAACTGTCCTATTTTTTTTGTTGCCAGGAGTCTAATCCGATGTCTTCTTTGGCAGTGGCCAGGGGCGGATCAGTTAGCTGGACTGACAGCTTAACGAACCCATGTTACCACATGCAATGCAATGGTCCAACGACGCTGAAAGCAAAAGATAGCAGCCCCAACACAAAAAACCGTATCACACAGGCTGAAAGCACAGACCGAAAGGATCCTCATCACCAACGTGACTTTCATCGTCACGCGCGCAAAAGATCTGAGGTGGATAACGCAAAAAGGAAGTCTGCGATTATTCTGCAGCCTGCTGCTAGGTGCGAGCTGCTCTCGTTGTTTCGTCGATTGCAGCCCCAATCTGCATCGGTCGCACGTCAGAAATTTATGCACCTATGCCGTGGCGCACGACCCATGGCGCGGGGCCGTCAGCCGTGCGCGTAATTCCACCACCCCTTTACATCACCACATGCCACTTGCCAGCAGACAGCTTGGCAGCTTGCCGTGGAGACGACGCTCCCAGTCAGTCTCCGCAGGCCATCAGTTATGCAGCCAGCAGCCTCATCGATCGGGCGAGTAGATGATTTCTGGACGAATCCGATGCTATGACATTGCACCTATTCGGGATCGGAGGATCACTCATTCATCGCTCGTTTGGCTGATAAGTCATAGCTGAAAGTACTGTTGACTGATTTTTTATAAGAGAAAAATACTTTTCGTTGGCTGAAAAGGTACAAACGAATAGGACGAGGGTCGTTAAAAAAAAGTTTGGAAAGCAATGCAAACTTGGGCCTTGTTTAGTTCCCTTTAAAGTTCCAAGTTTTTTCACTCTCTCTCCATCACATCAATTTTTGGACGCTTGCATGGAGCATTAAACGTAGGTAAAAAAAATAACTAATTGCACAGTTTAGTTGGAAATCACGAGATGAATCTTTTGAACTTAGTTGGTCCACGATTGGACAATATTTACCAAATAAGACGAAAGTGCTACTATTCATCGGATTGAAATTTTCTTCAATCTAAACAAGGCCTTAGCATAAAGTTCGACCAGATCATCCGTGTTCTCCCATGTCCAAGCAAAGGATATATATTCCCAGCAATCATGGACCACCACGGCACCACCAGGTCAGTCAGGTATGCATGCATGCAACCACAAACGCGACCCTGGAAAGGTAGCATAGCAAGCAGAGTATTCGATCTCCTAACTGTATAACGAACCACTCACTAACACATGAATCATGATTGCGTCTGCCCGAGCAAAAGTACCATCTCAGCAGTAAACAAGGCGCGCGCGCACACACAAACACAGCACAGGGCGTCGGCGTCGGCCACAAGCCTTGCTCGCAACCGCAACAGGCGGTGCGTGTCGTCCGTTCCCTTCCTGGAGGATTTGATTTGGCCGAGATCCCAGCCCGTTTGGAGGACCTGGCCTGGCCTCGGAGCGGATTGGAGGGCGACTCCGCCGAGCCATCAAGGCAAGATCGCGCGATCTGTTTGGGCGTGCACCCCCACCCCACATGGCTGCCCCGGAAGCGTCCCTATCATATCCGCATGTGGTGTGCGCAGGCGAGAGCAGCGCCGTACTGCTCCGCTCCTGCTCGCAGCGGCTGCCGGTCGGTATCGGGTCTCTACGTGCCCTGAAACAAAGAGTAAAACAAGTTTTTACTACTACTGCTACTACATGGTCTTTGCTACAAACCGCTGCAGTCGTGTTTGAGTAAACTGCTGAGGTGTACTATGTATATGAAGATGCTTTTTTGCCTGGACCTGCATTTCTGTAGCGCCGGCTCAGTGCAAGTGTTCCAGTCCAACTTGTGGAGTGGGGCAGACGGCCGCAGACAGAAGAGGCACCAGACCATGCATTCAGCTAGCGTATGGAGACGATTCAGCTGCTGGGACTGGGAGCACAAGGAAGGAACGAGAGTCCAAAGAGGAGACCGTCGGCTAGTGACAGGGGATTAGCCGGCTGTAATGCCCGGGCGGCCATGTGCAATTAACATGGGCATGGGGTCAGCGACGGCGAGCCTGGGGAACTGTTGCTTTCCTGCTGCCTGCTGGAGTATTGAACAGAGGCGGCAGGCACAGCACCGACGTTGGCAGGCATGCTATCCTTTGAATGAATTCCAAAACATGGCCAAGGTGGAAATGAAGCGATATTTACAACTAGCAAGCAACGAAGACTTACGTAAAAGATGAAGTTTTAACGTCAACCAACGGCGGATTTGAGGTGTCGGGACACGCAGGGCAGGCATAAGGCTTGACGGCAGCTTTGTTTGGAGCTGCTGGGTTCATGCACGCACGCACAGTTCGTGTCTCACGCTCACGCGAAGAGTCTCGCCATGTTCCACGCATGTGAGGTGCGCGACCATGTGAGCCCCCCTTGAACCTTGAAGGACAGCCTGCAGGCGCCCGCAGGAGCACCCCCACACCCACAGGCCACAGGCAGGTCTGGTTTCGCCCATTCACACGGCCACACTCCCACTCTCACACCCTGCTGTGAACGTGCTCTGATCATTGGCGCGCGCGCGCCGGTAACGTGTGCAAGCCGGCCAGTTTCTTGATGGGTTCCCCTCCGTGTGGGCTGTCCATTCTTTATGCACTAGCTTCATGTGCTCTGTGGAGTGTGGACCGACAAACCCGCTCCTGTTCCATATCCAATCACCTGTTAGGTGTACACTGTTGTTGGTTCCGGAGTTCATTCAGATCAGACTAAAAATAAAGCAGGGTGATCCTCGCTAACAGTTGAGCCTGACAAAGCGATTATCAGACTGTCTCTGAGCCTGACCAAGGTTTTGCAAGCTCGAACGATCGTCAAGCTGTCACACCACTTTCCAGCTTAGTTTTGTCTCGCTGCTGTCGAATCGCTAAACGAACAGCCACTCAGTCAGTCACATATGACACGATCGATAATCTTGCATTGCATTCGACTGCCCAAGCGAGTACTGTAGTAGGAAAAAAACTGACCCCAAACGAAACTGCATCACCAAGTTGCAAAAAAGAAGGAAAAAAAAGATTCATCAACGATAAGGCGGAACTCGGCGCGAGCGACACAGACAGCCCCATGCCGCGCGGGCGAGCGGCGCGGCGACACAGCGAACGTGAGCGGACCTCCTCCGGGCGAGACAAGGCGATGGGCAATCCCCGTCAGGGAACCGACCAATTCAGCCGCTCAGGGTCCACACAGTTAACGCGCTGCCGCCGCGGCGCATGCACGCCGTCGCCGTCGGAGGAGTCTGCAACTTTTTTTTTTTTTGATACGTCTACGTGACATCCAGTTGTTTTGGTTTCTCCTCTCAACTGATTTTTTTTTTCCTACACACAGTCTTCTAGCTATATTTACACGGTCTTAAAACTATATTTACAACGTTTTTTTTCACTGTAATTTTATTGGACAGAATGATGTAAGTTGGGAATAACACAAATATATACCAAAATTTTTAAAAAATTTTACAAATTATTTCTATGGATTCCAGACATCAGAGAAATATATGTCAAATTATTCATAAATTCTTCACAAATTAAAAAAAAATACAAAATCTTCACAAAAATTTGAAATCTCGTGCCACGCTGCCACCACCGACGCCGAGGAAGGCGTAGCGTCCGGTCTCAACTGGTACTCCGAGACATGGTACTGTCACATGTGTTGTTGTTGGTGCAAGGTCCGCATAAGTTGCTACAGCTGCTTCATCATCCTCGGCGACGAGGTCACGGCGGGGAGGCCGGCTCGCGGGCCGTATCCCGGGCTGCACACATACCGTGGCATCTGCAAGCAGCAAGTCCATCCAGAGGAGAAACGCAATCGATCAGATCCAACGCTCGAACGGCTGAGGCGGCGTGACGCTGCAGGCATCCGACAATCGCGACAGCTCTCAGGCCGGATTCAAGATCCAACGCTCCAAAATTCGGTAGAGCGTTTCCGACTTTTTTCCCCATCCCCCCGGGCCTCTCTCGTTCACAGTTCACAGAAGGCTAGCTAGGCGGCTAGGCCCCATCCTAGCTAGCTCAGCAGAGCAGTCTGCTGCCGAGCTGAGCTGAGCAGGCTCGCGCGAGCCATGTGGGGAGTTGGCCTCGCGGGGCCCGGGGCCGAGCGCCGGGACCCCGCGCCCGCGCCACGCCCGCGACACGCGAGCAGTTGGTGCCCTGTTTACGTGCGCCGTGCGCGCGGCCGAGGGCGCTCGCATGTGCACCCGATTTGCTCGTATTAACTGCCGGTGGACGGTGATCTCTCCCGACCCCCTTTCGCCGCACCAAATCGCAAATAAATTTTACATACACACACGGCGCGGCACCGGCACGGCCCCGAGTTTCTCAACCGCCACCGGCGCTTTGGCTCGGCTATAAATAGTTGGGGGCTGGGAGGGCAAAGCTCCTCACTGCCAGCCAGACGTTCCCAAGCCATTAGTTGGTAGCACAAGCCAAGCTAAGGTTTAGATACCCTCTTCTTCTTCTTCCCTCCGAAGGCAGCTGACGATATAGCAAGCTAGTTCAGAGTTCGGAGCGCCCAGCAATGGCCATTGCCGGTGCTCTTTTCGTCCTGCTCGGTCTCCTGGCCCGGGAAGCCGCGGCCGGCGGCTACGGCGGGTGGCAGAGCGCGCACGCCACGTTCTACGGCGGCGGCGACGCGTCCGGCACAATGGGTGAGTCTGAGTCGAGTGCCCTGCCTCGGCCGCCGGCGGCGAAATTAATAACGCGCACAGCTAGCTAGCACGTCGCCGCCAGCCGCCTTACTTTCGATCATCGGCTCAGCAAAGAAAGAAACTGATCATTGTTGTTGTTCGGCTCTGCTTCTTCTTCTCTCTACACAAACGACACAGGCGGCGCGTGCGGGTACGGCAACCTGTACAGCACCGGGTACGGCACGAACACGGCGGCGCTGAGCACGGCGCTGTTCAACGACGGCGCGGCGTGCGGGTCCTGCTACGAGCTGCGGTGCGACAACGCCGGGAAGTCGTGCCTGCCGGGCACCATCACCGTGACGGCCACCAACTTCTGCCCGCCCAACTACGGCCTCCCCAGCGACGACGGCGGCTGGTGCAACCCGCCGCGGCCGCACTTCGACATGGCCGAGCCGGCCTTCCTCCACATCGCGCAGTACCGCGCCGGCATCGTGCCCGTCGCATTCAGGAGGTACGTATGACCCTCGTGCTGCTGCACTGCACATACTCCAGTTGCTCTTCACATGCCCTGCTGGCTTGCACATGTGTGCTGCTGGCACGACTCAGTGGTCACGCACACATGCACGATGGCCCTTGTCGTACCACGTACATCAGAGGTCGATCAAATCGGCCCAACCGCGTCGGACGTCGGTTCCAAGGTTGGTGGGTCCGCACCCCAAGTTCGGCCCATTAGTTCGGTGGGCCACCCTGCAGATTCGATACGGGGCTTGCTGCAGGCGACGCGCATGTGCCGTGCCACTCTAGTACCCACTCACTTCACTCCACTCACAGACTCCCATTGACGCCGATCGATATATCGCAGAGTTCCGTGCGTGAAGAAGGGCGGCATCCGGTTCACCATCAACGGTCACTCCTACTTCAACCTGGTGCTGGTGACCAACGTGGCGGGCGCCGGCGACGTGCGGTCCGTCTCCATCCGGGGCTCCCGGACCGGGTGGCAGCCCATGTCCCGGAACTGGGGCCAGAACTGGCAGAGCAACTCGGACCTGGACCGGCAGGCGCTCTCGTTCCAGGTCACCGCCAGCGACGGCCGCACCGTCACCAGCAACAACGCCGTCCCCGCCGGCTGGCAGTTCGGCCAGACCTTCGAGGGCGCCCAGTTCTGAACTCCTGATGATGAACACCATCGTCAGATTAATCCTGCATTGGATAATTAATTACGGTACTATCGATCGATTTGTTTTGCCTTTTGCGCGTGATGAGTGCAGGAGAGAAAGACGACGAATTGAAGCCTCTCCGGTTATATTGAAGGAAGGAGAGGCTTTGGCTCTGCGCTATGCTGAGGCTGCTAATCTAGCACCCGCCTAGTAGACGTTTTCCTTTTCTCTGGTGGATTGGTGGATTATGGAGTGGAGCAAAGATTGGAGATCCAGCTCCTAGCTAGTACTAATAGTACTTGAAGAAATGAATAATTGTAATTTATTTTTGGACCTTGCTGTTATTATTATTGTACTCGCGCCGGCCTTGCGTCGAAATTGAAGCTCGCAAGGTCGGCCGGCCAGCCATTGTTGCTCTAGTACCTTCATTATTTAGCGTGCTCTCGATCATTCAGTAGCTTCTGGTGTGTCTGGCAGTATGGTGACTTTTGGTGTTTGTTGGGGTGTAACGCCAAGTACGTATCTTCTCACATGGGTGGGGCAACCATGTCGTGTGCTGCCTTGGATTTCCGCGGCCGCGCGCGAGTGGTGCCGGTTGCGTCCTCTGCTGGCTAGGTGCCGGTGAAATGGAGTCGCCGTGCACTACTAGACTACTACTGGTCCTCTTCCTCTATGAGAAGCTAGCTTGTGTCGTGACTCGTGAGTCGTGTTCATTACTTTTTTTTTTCTCTGTCTGCATGCCTGCCTGAATCCCTGATGCATCTCTCGAACGACGGGCTTACTTTGATCGACGCCGATTTGTTCAGGCTTCTCTATCTCTAACTCCATATATATCTTTTTTCTTTTGAAACAAATGAGGCACGAGAGCTATCGATTGTATTAAAAATCAGAAGTTCAGACCGAACACAATAAAGGTACAGAACCCGAAGGATCAAAACGACGATGACAACAATAACAAAACAATCAATTTTAAAACCGAGGAAGAACCGGCCGGCCTGGTGGTTCACCGGCGTCTACGGCCTCCAGTGAGATGATGAGAAGATTAGCTTCCTTGAAGAATTATTACGGGGAGTGAGAAGCCTCTGGCCTCTCAGCTGCTTGCCCCATTGAGCGGGTCTTGCTAAAGCTTAGACACCTCAGACGGCGCGTTGCAATCCTGGAGCCAAAAGCAAGTTGGTCATATCAAAACGCAGTAACGCTATAGCCAGATCGAGAGATTCTGCACAGGCTGGAGATCGCTCAAGACCGGCGGGCTTTAAACGCGGATGAACATTGGTTGATGACTTGTATGATGATGAGGATGATATCCCTAGTAAATCTCTGCCCAAGGATTCCAAAGCTGGAGAGAGCTCAAAGATGAAAACTCCTGAGAACAAATCAAGTACTAATACAGGCTGCAAGACAATCTCAAGTGGTGTTATGTGTGATGAACTGGATCAAGAGAAGTTGCTGGTTTCTCTTATGGGAGATATGAACTCTGAGCTGTTAACAGCTGAGAGACCCAATGTTGGACCCATCCTACATTGATGTAGAATGTGTTTCTGCTGCTGTCACTGTTGAGAATATAGGACTTGGGTCCATGGCTCACAAGCTCACCCAGGGGCTTGATGTAGTTGAAAATGGGGTTTCAACAGAGGCTATTTCAGTAGCATCACCTGACATTGAAGGAGAGGAAGTCACTTTAGATCAGGGACAAAAAGTTGCTGGGAAAGTGCTCTTTGGTTCTAACACAAGCGCTAAAAGTATTGAGATAATTACTCCTGATCCCGTTTGCTCCCAGTTTTCGGACTGTCACATCGTGGGTAATAAGCTGCAAAGCTTCCTGGAAGATGAGTCACAACACTCTAGATGGGATGAATTTAGAAGGTTGGTCAAGGCCGGTAGTTCTCATGAGGAATGCTCTCAGCTGCTGCGTAAAATGGAACGGCAAGACTCTGATGAGGAAGTGGAGCCATAAGACCTGGAATTGATAACTTTGGAGGAAGCTGATTTAGGAAATGATCTGATTCAAGATGAAACTGAGCTGTTTGAAGAACAACAAGCCAAGAAAAAACAGAAAAGGAAGACCCAATGGGGCCCTACTCAGAGGATGCCTAGACCTAGGAGATTCCCAGAAGATGGAAAGACAATGACGCAGAAAGCCCAGGAGTACAAAAGCTATTTGAATCTGTCTCAAGGTACTAAACCTTCATGTTCCTCTGTTTCCTTTGCTTTTGAAAGCAATTCATCTTTGATTGATAAAGCTAATTGTGTGGATATAATGCTGGGGTCTGATACTTCTATGATTAATCATAATGTTGCTTTTATGAAGGAAAAGGAACTAAACAATAGGCTTGACTTTCTTGAAAAAAAACCTGACATTAATCTGCCAGTGAGTTTAGACAGTGTAATTAATCCTAATGATTACCCTGATTTGTCTTCTAAGAACATAAATTCTGTGCAAGCTCCTTTGAAGAAGAATGATGATAAATCTGCTAGTTCTTGGGTACAGATTGTTTCTAAAGGCCTTGAGGTCCCAAATAATTCAAGTTTTTCTTATGATAGGTGCAACATGGAACATTAGAGGCCTTAATAAAAGAGGCAAGTTACAATGTATCACAGATTTTATTTGTGATAATAAATTAGATTTTGTGAGTTTTCAGGAAACTAAAAAAGAGTCTTTTTGAAGATTTATTCCTAGCCTATGCTAATAAAGATTTTTGTTGGTCTGAATTCTAGGAAGTTTGAGGCTTTAGCCTGGCAATCTAGTAAATTTTGTCTGTCTATGATGATTAAAAACTCTGAAGATAAATTAGTTTGGAGATTCATTAGCAGTGGCGGAGCCAGGATTTCAAACTTGGGTATTCCTACGTCCACGTCAATAAAAAAAATCAGTTGTTTTTAACAGCAATGAGTGAAAATACTACAAAATATGAGCCAATTTGAGAGGCTGTTTTTTACTGTTTTGGGCTTCAATGAGTGAAAATACTACAAAATATAGCATTATACATATACATATACAAGTATATACACATATATACATAGAAGTGTGCAAAAATAGTTGGGTATTCCTAGGAATACGGGGAATACCCTCTGTATCCGCCCATGTTCATTAGTGTGTATGGCTCTCCCTTGTTAGAACAATAGGCAATATAAACGACGAAGAACGGTAGATCAAACACAGAGGACACGAGATTTTAACGTGGAAAACTCTTCCAAGGAAGAAGGGAAAAAACCACGGGCACCAGCCAGCAAATCTTCACTATACCGGGTGAGGTTACAAACATGGGGGATTTACAACTTTTCTTATCCCAAGACGACGACTTACAGGAGGTATATATAAAAATGGAAAACCCTAATAGGCGACGATCCATACCGCGGGGGCTCCTGCAACAGAACCGACCAATTATACGAAATTAAGTAAGAAAATCATCCGCCAGAGCAGACGATTTAGCAAACTTAAGCCCGTATAACCCGGTAGTCCGTGAAATCACGAAGGATTTCAAACCAACTTCCATTCCAGCCAAGATCGTAATAAGTTTAGCGGTCACCATCACATATTACATAAAAGTTTGCATCTCAGATACATCAGAGTTTAAACATAGTTATTACAAAACAAGTTCAAATAAAAGTAGCGGAAGCCATTTGTTCAAACCACACACACGCACGCGGAGTTCAAATATAGTGCCAGCGAATGATCATCTCCAACAAAAGCATCAGACGAGACGTAAGGAATGACCATGCCCATGGTCCTAAGCATCACCCGTCGCAGGATAAAGGCAGTTGATACAGTAGCCGTAATACATCTGCCCATCTGCAACAAGTGGGAATAAAACCCTGAGTACGAGAAGGTACTCAGCTAGACTTACCCGACATAACCAAAAATAAGTGACACCAAGGATTATGAAGGGCTTTATAGTAGGGTAGCTGACTCATTTGCAAAAAGAAGCATTTTTAGCATTTCAAGACCCTTTTCAAAAGCATTATTGTCAAGTTAATTGTTATTAACCTGTCGACTAGATTTGCACCTATACTAGAGCAAACATGTGATTAAGCAGATAATGATAACCAATGATCATTAAACAACTTCCATAATGTCATATTCATTATAACTGTCCAAGTGTTCCATCAACATTACTACGATGAAGTAACTCAAGTCAAGTGCTCACTATCCAGGAGCGATGGCGATTCGAATCGATTCCTAACCAGCTGGTGATTTATTCCTTACACAAACCTCACTCACCCGCTAAAGTGAGGTATTGATCACCGAGTCAACTATCCAGGTATCTCGAGTTTGCCAGGAACCATATGTACCTGGGGGCCGACCGACTGCACTTTGGTCTTATCATCTCGCCCCCGTGTCCTACCACACCTGCTCCGGCACAGTGCGCTGCGGGCAATCTACTCGGCCCGAATAATCTCCTAGCTTCGCGGTCGGAAGGTACTTTATCCGGCCAGCTAAATATAAGGCATGCGTTCAACATGACTCGAGGCCCAACAACGGTCGGTCCTTAATCGACACAGACGGAAAGCACTACAGTCCAAAACTCTGCAAGTCTCCGTCCGGTCTCAACTTCATTTAACACTTAGTTATACCATGACTTCATAGTCATCTAAGCAGATCCAGGTAACCACCTATAGCTCGCAGGTGACAGGAAATCACCCGACTTCTACTGGTCTAAGCTAGCTAAGCATTGACTCGATTGCGGATACCAGGGTAACAAGGATATAGTATAACAAAGGTAAACAAGGTATAATGCAGCAACGGTTGCAAACAACTCCTGAACGTAACGCATCAATTAAAGTAAAGCATTGAATTAATAATTGCAAACCGGGAGAAAATGCTCCGGGGCTTGCCTCTCTCGAAGGAGCTCGGACGGTGATCGGGGCACTCCGGAAGTTCCTCAACGTCCTCCTCGTCGGCTTCGGGCACTTCCTGCGGCTGCACCTCGAACTGCTCCTCGGGCTCCTCGGGTATGACGACTGGGTTCTCGGTTTGCGATCCTGTATGATGCAATGTGCGTAAGTGCTTATGTAATCGGTGCATCGGATGAGATGAATACCATGGATATGCTTGAATGCAAGGTAGTCAACATCATCCAAGAACATATACTACAAGCACATGTCATCTACTGCATTCTCTTCTACTACTAATATGCTAAATCAACACATCTTATTAAATGCTTCAAAGATACACCAAAGCTTCACTAATTTCTTAATCACACATAAAGCAGCACTTGATTAAACCCTAATTAATAATAGGTTTGAATAGCAACATCTATTTTTATTGCTTAGAAAAATCTTAGAAAATTACCATAGCACATTACTACCTTAAGTAGTCTACCCTCAGATTTTCATGGTATTTGAATGAGTGGATTAGTCTACACAAAAATAACAAGCTATGGCATGATTATGAACATGAAAATACTTTGTACTGTAAAAAGTGTCAAACAACAGAGTTAGCATTTTTCCTATGTTCTTCATAGCATACAATTATTGTACAAAAATTATCACATGCATGTTTTATACAAAGTTTGCTCTCTAGCTAAAATAACAAAAATCAGCCATTAAAGGTGCTTGAACTACACCTCAAATATTTTCTACAGCACAAGCATGACACATATTTTTCCTAGGAAGTACATTACATAAGAAGATTAACAAACTTGGAATCATATTTTTCTAAAGCCTATAGGTTTTTCTACATATTTTTCAAGTTATTAGCAATATACATGATTAAATAAAGTTCTACAGAAAAGTATCTCAAAAATGACATGCAATAATTTTCCCAAGTAGATCTGGTGATAAGGAACCTAGCAAAATTTATTTCAATAGATTTGGAGCAAATTTGAGTATCCAAACATTTTCCAAACCATTTCTATTTTCAAATAATAAAGAAAAATTAAAAACGAATCCTCCTATTGCTACTGGGCTAGCCCGCGGGAATCAGTCGGCCCACTGCCACACTTGGCCTACGTGGCCCGAGCGAAGGGAAAGGGAGGCGGCCCGGCAGGGGCTTCGGCCCATGGCCTCTTTGCCCAGCTCGGCCGAGGCGAAGCCATGCCGGCGCCGTGACGTCGCGGCGGCGCGGCTCGACCAACGGGGCCGGCGGCCATTACCGGCCGTGCCAGAGGAAGCGAGCAAGCGCATGCGGTTCGCGAGAAGCTGGCGAAGGCAGGCAGGTAGCTAGGCAGGGTGGAGAAGAGGAGGAAGGGTGCCTTCCACGGCGGCCGAGCACGGCGGCGCCATGGCCGACGGTGGCGAGGCGCTAGAAGGCGCTACCTGGGCTCAACAGTCGGCACAAGCACGAGCACCACGTGTCGGAGAGCGAGGCGGAGCTGCTGGCGCACGATTGCTGGCCGAGGTGGAGGAGAGGCGGTGAATTTGACCGGCGGGCTGCGGTGGCCGCGGCGAGGGGGAGAGAGCGAGCTCGGCGCGGGCGGAGAAGAAAGGCAGCACGGGAGAGTGAAGGCGAGCGCAGCGGCTTCAACAAAAGTAGGCGGGCGCGTGGGAGCGGGCGCAGGCTAGCTGCAACGCGCAGCGGCATCGACGACGCATGGCCGCCACACGGCGGGCGTGCTCTGCCGCTGGTCGGGACGCGGCGCGGCGCATCAGCGAGCGGGCGAGCACGGAGGCAGGCCAAGCGCGGCGCTGGGCTAGGCTGGGCCAAGGCGAAGCGCGCGGCGCAGTGGGAGGCTGGCTGGGCCGGCTTCGGCCGTGGGCCGGGAAGCGGAGCGGCGGCCTGATAAGAAAAATGAAGAATTTTTCTTTTTTTTATTTCTCAAATATACAGAATTAAATTCCCATTTTGAGCCATTTAAAAGCATTTTCACAAATTGGTGTAAAAATGAAATTTGTTCCATTTTTCAATATCTACAACTTTGATTTTATGACCAAAGCCAAATTCTTGCTAGATTTTGAATTCTAAAATTAAAGTCAATTTTAACTCAAAACCCTAATTTTGGGAATTATTTTTAAAGCAAAATTGGCAATAATTTGAATACAAACTTTGCTCCAAAAATTGTGCTAAACAATTCTAGATGATTCACAATCATAACCAAACAAGTTCTACTAACCTAGCAAACATAATCAGGGCAAAATAACTCTTAAACAGGTGTATGCAACATTTACGTTTCATGAACATGTTTCGTATGTTTCGAAGCAGTGTTTCAGTTGTTATTTACATGATTAGACATGTATGATTAGGATGCTTGATGATGCATGATATGCATGATTTGCAGTGCCTAAATGCTGGCATAACACCGGGGTGTTACAGCCCTCCCCCCTTATAAAAATCCCGTCCCGAGATTTGGGTTACGAACCATTTGTTATAAAAATCTTCATAAGCTTTTTGTAGATACTCTCCCGTTTCCCAAGTTGCATCTCCCTCATCATGATGATCCCACTGTATCTTGTATGTTTTCACCACACTATTCCGAGTAGCACGTTCTTTAGTGTCTAACACACGGACTGGTTGCTCACGATACACCAAATCTGATTTGAGTTGGATACCTCGAGGTTCTATTCTTTCCTCCGGAACACGCAAACATTTCTTGAGATGTGATACATGGAAAACTAGGAAAACGGTACTCATTGTCTCAGGTAACTCTAACTTGTAGGCTACTAGACCTCTTTGTTCCAAGATCTTGTATGGTCCTACGAATCTCGCGGCAAGCTTTCTTCGGACTCCGAACCTTTTCTTCTTCATTGGCGTGACCTTCAGATAAACATAGTCACCAACTTCAAACACAAGGGGTCTCCTTCTTCTGTCTGCATAACTTTTCTGTCGTGATTGGGCCACTTTCATATTCTGCTGAATAATATGAACTTTCTTCTCAGCTTCTTCTACAAAGTCAATGCCATAATACCTTCTATCTCCTGGCTTGACCCAATTCAATGGTGTTCTACATTTTCTGCCATATAAAGCTTCGAATGGGGCCATCTTGATGCTTTCTTGATAACTATTATTATAAGAAAACTCAGCTAACGGTAACCATGACTCCCATGATCCTTTAGAAGACAATACATAGGCTCTTAACATATCCTCCAAAACAGCATTCACTCATTCAGTCTGACCATCTGTCTGAGGATGATAAGCGGTACTATGAATCAAACTAGTTCCTAAGCCTTTGTGTAAATGTTCCCAAAAGTGAGCCGTGAACTATGAGCCTCTATCAGATACTATGGTCTTTGGTATACCATGCAACCTCACAATTTCTGCGATATACTTCTCGGCATATTGAGGTGGTCGATATTCTATTTTGACAGGCAAGAAATGAGCGGTCTTGGTAAGACAGTCCACAATTACCCAAATCAAATCATGTCCTTTTTGAGTAGTGGGCAAACCCGAGATAAAATCCATACTTATATTGTCCCACTTCCAACTAGGGACGGACAAGGGTTGCAACATACCGGCAGGTTTCATATGAATGGCTTTCACTCGACAACATGTGTCACATCTGACAACATATGCTGTAATTTCTTTCTTCATTTTGGTCCACCAATAACGAGATCTTAGTTCTTGATACATCTTACTACTTCTGGGATGGATAGATAGCTTAGAAAGGTGAGCTTCATCCATGAGTTTATTCCTAAGCTCTCGATCCTTGGGAACCACAAGACGGTCGTCAAACCACAACACACCTTGGTCATCCACTTCAAAGTGCTGAGACGACTTTTCTTTTATTTTCTCTTTGATGTGGAATATTCCCTTATTGGTTTTCTGACCTTCTATTATCTTACTCTCCAAAGAGCAACTAATCTGAATACTATGTAACACAGCAGGATGCATTAGATCGAACCCATCTTCAAGTAATGGTTGCACATTCAAGTAATGTGACTTTCTGCTCAAAGCATCTGCCACTACATTGGCTTTTCCAGGATGATATTGCACATTCAAGTTGTAATCCTTGATCAATTCCAACCATCTGCGCTGTCCCATGTTTAGCTCTGGTTGGGTAAAGATGTACTTAAGACTCTTGTGATCTGTGAAAATGTTGCACACATTACCAAGTAGATAATGTCTCCAAATTTTTAGGGCATGCACAACTGCAGCAAGTTCAAGATCATGTGTTGGATAGTTGACCTCGTGCTTCCTCAATTGACGTGAGGCATAGGCAATGACTCTCCTTTCTTGCATAAGAACATAGCCTAATCCAATTTTCGATGCGTCGCAAAACACATCAAATGGTTTCTCGATATCTGGTTGTGCTAGAACAGGAGCAGTGGTCAACAGTTTTCGCAAAGTGTGGAAAGCTGCTTCACACTCCTCTGTCCACACAAACTTGTGATCCTTCTGTAGCAGACTTGTCATCGGTTTGGCAATCTTCGAAAAGTCTGGTATAAAGCGACGGTAATAACCCGCTAGTCCTAAGAAACTTCTAATCTCAGGAACTGTGGTCGGTGCTTTCCAATTTATAACCTCTTGCACCTTACCTGGATCAACTGAAACTCCATTTTCTGACAGAATGTGACCAAGGAAAGGAACTTTCCTCAACCAGAATTCGTATTTGCTAAACTTAGCATACAGTTGATGATCCCTAAGTCTGGTCAAGACAGTTCTCAGATGCTCTTCATGATCCTTCTCGTTCTCGGAGTACACCAGAATGTCATCGATGAACACCACCACAAACTTATCCAATTCTGGCATGAAAACTGTATTCATCAAAAACATAAAGTATGCAGGAGCATTTGTCAAGCCAAAGGACATGACAAGATACTCATACAACCTGTATCTGGTGGAAAATGCAGTTTTCAGTATATCTTGTGGCCTGATCTTGATCTGATGATAACCGGATCTCAAATCTATTTTTGAGAACAGCTTGGCCTTGGCTAACTGGTCAAACAGAACATCAATATGAGGCAAGGGATACTTATTCTTTATGGTTACAGCGTTGAGTGGCCTGTAATCTATGCACATTCTCAACGTGCCCTCTTTCTTCTTCTTCACAAACAAGGCGGGACATCCCCATTCAGACTTGCTTGGCCGAATAAACCCCTTTTTTGATAAATCTTCTAATTGCTTCTTCAGCTCAGCTAGTTCATCTGGAGGCATCCGATAGGGTCTCCTTGAAATCGGAGCTGTTCCGGGGATTAACTCAATTCCAAACTCAACCTCCCTATCCGGCGGAAGACCAGGTAGCTCATCCGGGAATACATCCGGAAATTCACACACTACCGGAATCTAATGAATAGGAATGACTGCCGTAGCACATGTAACACTTATAAGGTCTGTTCTTCGAGGCAATGGTACTTGGAAAGTATCCTCACCTAGGGGATCCTTAAGGGTAAGTACTCGACTTCCAGTATCTAAGACTGCTCCCCAATCCTTCATCCAATTCATCCCTATAATGACATCCAAAACTAGTCCAGGCATAACTATCAAGTTCACTCGGAACTTCCTGCTACCTAATTCAAGGGTTGCCCCTCGAACCATCCGGTTGGTCAAAACATCAGCCCCTGCTGAACTTATACGATAACCATAACCCAATTCTGTGCATAGTTGTTCATATTTCTGTGCAAATGCTTGACTCATAAAAGAATGCGATGATCCAGAATCAAATAGAACAACTGTAGGGTTTTCGTTGACAGGAAACTTACCAGCAGTGACGAGCTCTCCCTCAGGAATTTCATCCACAGTCGTACTATGCACCCTAGCATTATAAGTCTGCTGCTTCTTCTTGGGTGGATACGGACAAAACCTCGAGAAGTGGCCGGGTTGATCACAGTTATAGCAGGGTCCCCTCACTGTCCTGGCAGATCCCACAGCTCCCTTGGAACTACCTTGTACCGTAGTTGCGGCTGCCTTGTTGGGCTGTACTGCCATCTTGTAAGGCTTCTGAGGTCCACGGAAATTCTGACTTCTCTGCTGAGGTGGCCTAAACCTAGCGCCAGGTGCCGATGGGCGATATGGAGGACGACCTCCCGTAGGTGCTCTAGCTTGGGACGGACCACCTTCAAGGGCTCTCTTATGTGTCTTGGCTGCGGTGCTGGCGTTGTTATTCTTCTCCTGCTTCAGACAGTCGCTGATGAAGTCATTGAATCTGACGCGGTTGTTGGTACCAACATGCTTCATCATTTTTGGATTGAGTCCCCTCTTGAAACTGGCTATCCTCTTAGTATCTGTGTCAACCATGTCGGGAGCATAGCGACACAAGTTGTTGAAGGCATGCAGATATTGCGTCATGGTCTTGGTGCCCTGATTTAACGCCAAGAATTCTCCCAACTTCATCTCGGTCAGCCCGGGTGGAATATAAACTCCACAGAAGGCCTCAGCAAACTCTCTCCACGAAATCTGAGCATTTGGAGGGAAGGTGGTGCGATGATGCTTCCACCACATTCCCGCTGGTCCTTACAATTGAAGTGCAGCATACTCTGTTTTCAACACCTCAGTCATTCTCAACACACGAAATTTATCTTCCATAGTGTTGATCCATTCCTCAGCATTGAGTGGCTCTGTTGCTTCCTTGAATACTGGTGGCCTGGTGTCCATAAAATCTTTGAAGCTGCTATATTAGTTCACCCCAAGGCCACCACCCTGATTATTACCACGTTGAACGTTGTTGGCGATGGTGCACAGAAAATCCTCCATGTTCTTCTAGGATTGTTCCGCGTTGCGCTGACTCCCGAGCAACTGTGCGAGGAATATCTCGGGGGTAAACGGGGGAGGAGGTGGCAAATGCGGTTCATGGGGAGGCTCATTGTTGTTGCCGTGGTTTCCACCACCACCACCGGTCCCCGCACCGTTAGCACCGGTCTCAGTGGCCTCATACGTGGTTCGGCGAGTGTTTGTCATCTGCATATTTTAGCAACAAGTAATGATTGAGTGAAGCTGTAATAATTGTGAGTGAAGGAAAAATTATGCCGTACTGAATTTGCTGGAGAGAATAAATTCATACAATAAAACAGAGGCACAACAATCGCATCCCAATTAAAACAACAACACTTAATCAAATTACTTCAATGGTAAACATCGCGTCCATACAACCAAATTGCCAGCATACATACACTGGACTTTTATGCGTTTAGATATCGCATTCGAAATCAAGTTCCAACCACATGTCAAGTCTCATAAGTTCGAAGCAAAACACATTAGGTTACATGCCAACAAAAGAAAGGTCATCGCGATAGGACCTAGATACTAGCACAAGGCAACTAGCCTACTCCTTGGGGCCATCGTCGGGATCGGAGACGTCACCATCGCCCCTAGGTGAAACTACAGGCTCGTCCTTGTTGTCATCGTCGATGTCCATGCCAACGGCGTTTGGTGGAGCATATGGGCCAACCCCATTGTAGAGCACGTGAAACTCCTCGTGCAGGTTGCCATTGTATTCCTCTAGCTCATCGACCCTCTGCAGCAGAAGGTCCCTCTCGTCCCAGGCTTCATTCCTTTCCTGAACCAACTGTCCAATCATGCGGTCTGCATTGTTGTTGGCTTGAGTCAACGTATGCACCCGCTGCATAGCTCTATACCTCTCTCAAACCGCCTGGTCTTGCTGTAAGTTCATATCAGCTAACTGCTCCTACAAACTAGCTATAGCACGTGCCTGTCTCTTCTTCTGCTTTCTCCCCTTGAGCTTATCCTGACCACGCAAGCCAGTCAAAGTCTAGTAGGTACTCTCGAGACCCTCATACGCTCTGATGGCGGTGAACATAGCACTCATTTCCTGGTTGTCGCTAGCCTGTCCCTCAGCTGGACCTCTGACCAATGCACTTCCCGAAGGCTGAACCCAAATGGCATCACGAGGATCATCCCTAGGAAAAGTGCCAGCTAGAGCTGCTGCAAGCTCACTGGGAAATCTGCTCATAATATCCCTGATGACACGGAAGGCTGCTCCTTCTGCACCCTCAGCGGGAGTGCGACCCTCAAACTCCAAATGCCAACCATCCCAATCTAGAGCATCACCGAGAGCAGGAACCGTGATCTCTACCACTACAAGTCCATCCTCTGCTAACTGGCTCTCATTCCAAGAGTACACTGGTTCTTGACCCTCTGGGTACCCCACATCATGGAGCACTCTCCAAAGCAAGGTCGGCATGCCAAACTCGCTCAAGAAGGTGTCCGTGGTGCGGTGCTCCCTCAGGGCCAACGGACGTCGAGGTGCTCTTCCTCCGGTGGACTTACGGGTGGTCTGCTTTCGTACGGGCCATCTGTAGCAAAAGTTCTTTTATTACCCCGGGGAAACATATTTTAGGTGATACAACTTTTATCAAAAGGAGATAATCAATTTATAAGGGGAGGAATGCATGACATGAATGAAATGCACAAGTAATATGATGTATGTACGTGCCGTATGTTCTCACAAACTTATGAAATAAATAATTTCTAGCGATGAATTCGGTGGCATACAAACGATCTCTCAAATACGTAACTAATACGTTCTACATGATATCATTGTTATGTACCTGTAGAAGATTCATTTCAGCCCAATTCCCAATGAATGCATAAAAGCAGTAAAATTTTATCTACACGCTCTACACGAATCCCCAGATACGTGTACAACGGTAGTAACTACCTGAACCATCGTCCTATTGACGGCATCGCCTTAACAGACGGAAGACCCATACATGAGATACCTTTGTAAAACATGTGTAGAACATGTAATTACTCCAGCATCATATAAGCATTCACCCTAGATCGGCGGTGTATCCGATCATGCTCTCACAACTCACACTTACCGAGGCGTAGAGGCAATTGATCCATACATTACCACTCAAACAAGTGGCACTCATATAATAGCACGCCGTATGAGCGATGAAAGAGAAATATGATGCAAAAACCCCAAGTCAGTACTTAATTAAGCCACCTAAAGTCCTTAACTGGGCATAAAGGATATGACCCCTGGCACACTTTATAGTTTGAAAATCATGTTTTCCAAATGCCTTTTTGTTTTAAATACACTTGTGAACAGTAACACGCTAAACCATGCTCCGATACCAACTGCAACAGAACCGACCAATTATACGAAATTAAGTAAGAAAATCATCCGCCAGAGTAGACGATTTAGCAAACTTAAGCCCGTATGACCCGGTAGTCCGTGAAATCACGAAGGATTTCAAACCAACTTCCATTCCAGCCAAGATCGTAATAAGTTTAGCGGTCACCATCACATATTACATAAAAGTTTGCATCTCAGATATATCAGAGTTTAAACATAGTTATTACAAAACAAGTTCAAATAAAAGTAGCGGAAGCCATTTGTTCAAACCACACACACGCACGCGGAGTTCAAATATAGTGCCAGCGAATGATCATCTCCAACAAAAGCATCAGACGAGACGTAAGGAATGACCATGCCCATGGTCCTAAGCATCACCCATCGCAGGATAAAGGCAGTTGATACAGTAGCCGTAATACATCTGCCCATCTGCAACAAGTGGGAATAAAACCCTGAGTACGAGAAGGTACTCAGCTAGACTTACCCGACATAACCAAAAATAAGTGACACCAAGGATTATGAAGGGCTTTATAGTAGGGTAGCTGACTCATTTGCAAAAAGAAGCATTTTTAGCATTTCAAGACCCTTTTCAAAAGCATTATTGTCAAGTTAATTGTTATTAACCTGTCGACTAGATTTGCACCTATACTAGAGCAAACATGTGATTAAGCAGATAATGATAACCAATGATCATTAAACAACTTCCATAATGTCATATTCATTATAACTGTCCAAGTGTTCCATCAACATTACTACGATGAAGTAACTCAAGTCAAGTGCTCACTATCCAGGAGCGATGGCGATTCGAATCGATTCCTAACCAGCTGGTGATTTATTCCTTACACAAACCTCACTCACCCGCTAAAGTGAGGATATTGATCACCGAGTCAACTATCCAGGTATCTCGAGTTTGCCAGGAACCACATGTACCTGGGGGCCGACCGACTGCACTTTGGTCTTATCATCTCGCCCCCGTGTCCTACCACACCTGCTCCGGCACAGTGCGCTGCGGGCAATCTACTCGGCCCTAAATAATCTCCAGCTTCGCGGTCGGAAGGTACTTTATCTGGCCAGCTAAATGTAAGGCATGCGTTCAACATGACTCGAGGCCCAACAACGGTCGGTCCTTAATCGACACAGACGGAAAAGCACTACTAGTCCAAAACTCTGCAAGTCTCCGTCCGGTCTCAACTTCATTTAACACTTAGTTATACCATGACTTCATAGTCATCCAAGCAGATCCAGGTAACCACCTATAGCTCGCAGGTGACAGGAAATCACCCGACTTCTATCGGTCTAAGCCAGCTAAGCATTGACTCGATTGCGGATACCAGGGTAACAAGGATATAGTATAACAAAGGTAAACAAGGTATAATAGCAGCAACGGTTGCAAACAACTCCTGAACGTAATGCATCAATTAAAGTAAAGCATTGAATTAATAATTGCATACCAGGGAGAAAATGCTCCGGGGCTTGCCTCTCTCGAAGGAGCTCGGACGGTGATCGGGGCACTCCGGAAGTTCCTCAACGTCCTCCTCGTCGGCTTCGGGCACTTCCTGCGGCTGCACCTCGAACTGCTCCTCAGGCTCCTCGGGTATGACGACTGGGTTCTCGGTTTGCGATCCTGTATGATGCAATGTGCGTAAGTGCTTATGCAATCGGTGCATCGGATGAGATGAATACCATGGATATGCTTGAATGCAAGGTAGTCAACATCATCCAAGAACATATACTACAAGCACATGTCATCTACTGCATTCTCTTCTACTACTAATATGCTAAATCAACACATCTTATTAAATGCTTCAAAGATACACCAAAGCTTCACTAATTTCTTAATCACACATAAAGCAAGCACTTGATTAAACCCTAATTAATAATAGGTTTGAATAGCAACATCTATTTTTATTGCTTAGAAAAATCTTAGAAAATTACCATAGAACATTACTACCCTAAGTAGTCTACCCTCAGATTTTCATGGTATTTGAATGAGTGGATTAGTCTACACAAAAATAACAAGCTATGGCATGATTATGAACATGAAAATACTTTGTACTGTGAAAAGTGTCAAACAACAGAGTTAGCATTTTTCCTATGTTCTTCATAGCATACAATTACTGTACAAAAATTATCACATGCATGTTTTATACAAAGTTTGCTCTCTAGCTAAAATAACAAAAATCAGCCATTAAAGGTGCTTGAACTACACCTCAAAATTTTTCTACAGCACAAGCATGACACATATTTTCCTAGGAAGTACATTACATAAGAAGATTAACAAACTTGGAATCATATTTTTCTGAAGCCTATAGGTTTTTCTACATATTTTTCAAGTTATCAGCAATATACATGATTAAATAAAGTTCTACAGAAAAGTATCTCAAAAATGACATGCAATAATTTTCCCAAGTAGATCTGGTGATAAGGAACCTAGCAAAATTTATTTCAATAGATTTGGAGTAAATTTGAGTATCCAAACATTTTCCAAACCATTTCTATTTTCAAATAATAAAGAAAAATTGAAAACGAATCCTCCTATTGCTACTGGGCCAGTCCGCGGGAATCAGTTGGCCCACTGCCACACTTGGCCTGCGCGGCCCGAGCGAAGGGAAAGGGAGGCGGCCCGGCAGGGGCTTCGGCCCGTGGCCTCTTTGCCCAGCTCGGCCGAGGCGAAGCCATGCCAGCGCCGTGACGTCGCGGCGGCGCGGCTCGGCCAACGGGGTCGGCGGCCATTACCGGCCATGCCAGAGCAAGCGAGCAAGCGCATGCGGTTCGCGAGAAGCTGGCGAAGGCGGGCAGGTAGCTAGGCAGGGTGGAGAAGAGAAGGAAGGGTGCCTTCCACGACGGCCGAGCACGGCGGCGCCATGGCCGACAGTGGCGAGGCGCTAGAAGGCACTACCTGGGCTCAACAGTCGGCACAAGCGCAAGCACCACGTGCCGGAGAGCGAGGCGGAGCTACTGGCGCACGATTGCTGGCCGAGGTGGAGGAGAGGCGGCGAATTTGACCGGTGGGCTGCGGTGGCCGCGGCGAGGGGGAGAGAGCGAGCTCGGCGCGGGCGGAGAAGAAAGGCAGCGCGGGAGAGTGAAGGCGAGCACAGCGGCTTCAGCAGAAGTAGGCGGGCGCGTGGGAGCGGGCGCGTGGGAGCGGGCGCAGGCCGGCTGCGACGCGCGGCGGCGTCGACGACGCATGGCCGCCACGCGGCAGGCGTGCTCTGCCGCTGGTCGGGACGCGGCGCGGCGCGTCACCGAGCGGGCGAGCGTGGAGGCAGGCCAGGCGCGGCGCTGGGCTGGGTTGGGCCAAGGCGAAGCGCGCGGCGCGGCGGGAGGCTGGCTAGGCCGACTTCGGCCGTGGGCCGGGAAGCGGAGCGGCGGCCTGATAATAAAAATGAAGAATTTTTCTTTTTTTATTTCTCAAATATACAGAATTAAATTCCCATTTTTGAGCCATTTAAAAGCATTTTCACAAATTTGGTGTAAAAATGAAATTTGTTCCATTTTTCAATATCTACAACTTTGATTTTATGACCAAAGCCAAATTCTTGCTAGATTTTGAATTCTAAAATTAAAGTCAATTTTAACTCAAAACCCTAATTTTAGGAATTATTTTTAAAGCAAAATTGGCAATAATTTGAATACAAACTTTGCTCCAAAAATTGTGCTAAACAATTCTAGATGATTCACAATCATAACCAAACAAGTTCTACTAACCTAGCAAACATAATCAGGGCAAAATAACTCTTAAACAGGTGTATGCAACATTTACGTTTCATGAACATGTTTCGTATGTTTCGAAGCAGTGTTTCAGTTGTTATTTACATGATTAGGCATGTATGATTAGGATGCTTGATGATGCATGATATGCATGATTTGCAGTGCCTAAATGCTGGCATAACACCGGGGTGTTACAGCTCCCCCCCCCCGAGGCGCGGTAGGGAAACATGATGGGCTAACTTCAGCCCCCGCTTCGCTTCGGCCAAGCCTCCCGGCGACGGGCCTCGCTTCTCTCCGGCAGAAGTTAGCATTTATCTTATACATAACTGAATTTGGATCACAACTCAACATCCCTATGATGAGGGGAAGCCAGAGTTCATTAAGGAGTTACATTCCTTATTAGAAAACTAGGATGGACCTACCCTTATTGGTGGGGATTTCAACCTGGTAGCTAGTGTCAAACAAAAAAGTAATGGTATTGTAAATCATAAATGGATGGATCTTTTTCAAGAGTGGATTCATAACTTTGGACTTTTAGAACTTAAAAACTCTTCTAGATCCTATACTTGGACTAACAATCAGGATCAGCCTATTATGGCAGCTATAAATAAGCTTTTTTTAACACTATATTTGAGCAAAAATTTCCTAGAGCCTTTGTAACTGCTAAGTCCAGGGCTGGTAGTGATCATGTCCCTCTGATCTTAAATTTTGGCTGCCAGGAGACCAAAATACCAAGCTTATTTAGGTTCAAAAAGTGGTGGCTTGAGCAACCAGGTTTTAAACAATTGGTAGCTAAAGTGTGGAATACTGAATGTGCCTTTGAAGATGCCATGGATATTTGGCAATTCAAAATAAGGCTGCTTAGAAAAAAGATAAAGGAGTGGGCCATCAATATTAATTCTGAGATCAAGAAACAAAAATTTGAACTTCTTAAGGAGTTTGAGAACTTAGACAGGAAGTATGAAGCTGGCCTCCTGCTACCAGGAGAAAAGCTGAAAATGGATGACATTGTAAAGGAACTTGAAAGTATTTAGAACCTGGAAGAGATTAAAGCTAGACAGAGGTCTAGGGACAGGAACATCAAGGAGGGTAACAGAAACACAGCCTACTTGTAGGCAATTGCTAATCAAAGAGCTAGGAAGAAGAGGATTCCTATCCTGGAAGGTCCTGATGGTGTTTTAGAGAATACTAAAGATATATGATAGACCATGTAGTGGATTTCTATAAGAGTTTGTTTGGTGTAGAGGAAAATTTGGGAGTTCGATTAGGGGATAATTTCTGGGAGGAGGAAGATAAAATAACTCCTTCAGAAAATGAGCTTTTGGAAGCTCCATTCTCTGAGGAGGAGATTAAAACGGCTGTCATTGAATCTTATGCTGAAGGGGCTCCTGGCCCTGATGGTTTCTCCTTCCTCTTCTATTAAGCTTTCTAGGATATTATAAAATCAGATTTCATGAATCTGGTCAGTTAAATTTGGATAGGATGAATTACGCCATCATTACGTTAATTCCAAAAGAACCTGAGGCGACCTATTAGTCTTATTAATTGCAGTTTTAAAATCTTTGCTAAGGCTCTTAATAATAGACTGATTAAAGTAGCTGACAGATTGATCTGTGCAAACCAAACTGCCTTCATTAAGGGCAGATTTATTTTAGAGAGTGTAGTTGCTGCACATGAGATTATTCATGATATCCATAGGAATAAAGAGAGTCGGATTATTCTTAAACTAGACTATGAAAAAGCCTATGATAGGGTTTGCTGATCCTTTATTGAAGATATGCTCTTATCTAGAGGCTTTGGAACCAGATAGAGGATGGATGAAGAAAGTTATACAAGGGGAGTCTATCTGTGTTAGAATAAATGATGAGAATAGTATTTACTTTAAGCCTGGTAAAGGACTTAGACAAGGGGACCCTTTATCCCTTCTTATGTTCAATTTGGTTGCTGATATTTTTACAATAATGCTTTTAAAAGCTGCTAGAAATAATTTGATCACTGGTTTACTGCCGAGAGTAGTAGAGGGGGGGTTACCAGTCTGCAGTATGCAGATGATTCTTTTCCTGGAGAACAATTTAGAGAAAGCTAACAATCTTAAATGGCTCCTTGTTTGCTATGAGAAGATGACTGGTATGAAAATTAACTATGATAAGAGTGATCTACTAACTATAGGCATTGAGGAAGAAGTAGTTAAGGACGTGGCCAAGATCTTCTGTTGTAAAATAGGAGACTTCCCTATAAAGTACTTGGGTGTACCGTTGCATTACACAAAATTGAGGAGAGAAGACCAACATCCAGTCATTGATAAGATCATTAGAAGGATCGCTAGGTGAAAAGGTAGACTTCTGTCTTACGCAGGACGCCTGACCTTGTTAAAAGCATGCTTAGCAAGTAGCCCTATATACTTAATGTCCAGTATTAAGTTTCCAAAATTGGTGATTGATATGATTAATTCACATATGGGTCGTTTTCTGTGGAATAACAACGAAGACAAGCACAAATACCACCTGGTTCACTGGCAGCTAGTTGCACAGAAAAAATAACTAGGGGGTTTGGGCATACCTGGCTTAAGAAATTTAAATCTTTCCCTGCTGTGTTCATGGATCTTTAGATATGGCCTTCATACCAATGCTATTTGGTCTTAGATCACTGATTACAAATACAAAACAGATAAACCTAACATTTGTTGCTCTTTGGGGAACCAGTTGTCTCCTTTTTGGAAAGGTGTGACCAGGGCTTTACAAACTGCCCGAATGGGTATTTTGTGGAAAGTTGGGATGGTAAAAAAATTAGATTCTAGGAAGACCATTGGTTCGGAAATTTCAGTTTAGCTACTAAATTTTGGCCACTTTATGTCATATGTGAGCAGCAAGGTAAGACTATTTCCCAGGTTTGGGATGGTGTAAATCTAATGCTTTCTTTCACCAGGAGTGTGTCAGAGAATCTGATGAATCTCTAGTTTGAGCTAGTAGGGATTATGGAGGATATTACTTTAATTGATGAACCTGACCAGCAGCCTGTTCGTTTCGTCGTAAACGATCGTGGATTATTTACTGCTGTCTGGTTTGGTGTGAGAGAAAAATACTGTTCCAGCTTATAATCCACGATCGTATACGAGCAAGCGAACAGACTGCAG
This sequence comes from Miscanthus floridulus, assembly GCF_019320115.1. Taxonomy (NCBI): domain Eukaryota; kingdom Viridiplantae; phylum Streptophyta; class Magnoliopsida; order Poales; family Poaceae; genus Miscanthus; species Miscanthus floridulus. Next base: position 94,711,379 of record NC_089595.1, on the reverse strand, counting down.
ATTATATGGAGCTTTAGCTCCAATGGAAAGTACTCCGTTCAGTCCCTTTATGCTATTATTAATCACCACGGTGTTAAACCTGTTTTTGTGCATGCTGTCTGGAAGTTAAAAATCCCTCGAGTGCAAAATTTTCTGTGGCTCCTTTCAAGAAATAAATTGCTCACACGGGATAACTTAGCTAAGAGAAGGAATGTAGATGATAAAACTTGTATCTTCTGTGCTGAACCCGAATCTGTCCATCACCTGTTTTTTGATTGTTGTGTGGCAAAAGCTCACTGGGTTGAACTCTCTGATTGGACTTGAATTGAGTGGTGTTTGGTCTTATGAGTCTATGGCCTCACTTTGGATTGCCAACAAAAAGCACATGTTAGCAAATGCTGTGTTGGCGGCTGCTGTTTGGTGCTTATGGGAAATTGCTGAATAATATGTGTTTTCAGGGAGTCGTCTGGACCGGAATGAAGATGCTGTTGATCTGGATCACAAAGTCTTTGAGAGGATGGAAGCAGCTGTTCATGGACGACATGGAGGTGAGGCTGGAGCAGATCATTTCAACAATTGGAGACGAAAGCGTCCCCCAGCCTCCTGGAATAGGTTGGAGTCAATCACGTCAACCAACATCAGGATCTCACCCGTGCGGAGATGAGAGAGGAGCCCGGAGCGTGGCTCACATATCGTTTATCATTTTCGCCAAGGCGAAAATACTGCCTAGTGTTCAGCGGGGGCCGGTTGTCTTCTCGCCAAGGCAGAAGGGCTAGCCCTACATCCCGCAGGGATCATTGCCTTTTCACCAAGGCGAAAAGACAGCCTTGAATCGAGCGGAGGCTGTTGTCGTTCCGCCAAGGCGAGATATCAGGTGCGTATCTTGGGGCCAGGCGGTCTAGGCGCGGGGCCTGCTCCTTTCGCCTGGGCGAAGAGGTGTGTGCGAGCCGGCAGGTGTGGTAGTCGTCCGGGCCTTTTCGCCTCGTCGAATGCTTGGAGCTTGTTTTTGCATCTAACCTTGTAGGTTTTCGCCTGGAGGAGAGCTCGCCAGGAGACAGGGTGCCAATAACCACGATCCGCTAGGGACCGCTCGGTCGGCAAAAAGGTGGCAAGGCGTGGGGACCAGAGGGCCGACGCTACCCAGGGCGGGCGATACCTTCGAAAAGGCGAACAAGCCCTGGGAGAACGGGAATATTCCTCAAATATGTAGTAGTTCAAGGGTAGTATTGTCCATGGAAAGCCTACGGGCATGTATAAATAGCCCCCGAGGCGAGGATTGTAAGGCCAATACCATTGTTTCACCATGAATACATTTGTAGTGTTTTCCCCACTTTGTATTCACTTCGGTTATCCGTTTGCTTGATTTGCTCGCATAGCGACTTGGTGTTCGAAGGCTAAGGCCTAGAACAATATTGTCGCCCACCGTGGTCGTTGCACGAGCTTATCATGCCACCCAAAAAGTCAAAGATACCGACGGATAGAGTGGAGCCGTCCGCAACAGTAGCCGCCGCTGCCGTCGCAGAGGGAGGAAGCAGCTACGCAGAATGACGCGGCATCGGCAACGACAGCAGAGCTGCATACGCCGTACCCACAGCCGGACAGTGCCGCAATAGCTCAAACCTAGGAGGAAACACCAGAAGGCATCGCCGAAGAGGTCCAACTTGATCAAGACGGAAACGAGATCGAAGAAGAAGATGAAGAATGCGAAATCACTGATCAGGCAAGGGAGTTGAGGAGGCTGGAGCAGTACCAACAAGACATCGTTAGACTACAAGCACGAAAAGGACCAGCTGTTACAGCAAGCTGCAGCGTGGAACAGAGCCGATCAAACTCAATGAGCCATTTGGCAGGCCGAAATTCAAAGAATCAGACTGTAAAGGGAAATCCAAGCCCTGCACGGAGCGGGGGCCGCAGGGAACGCAGCTGGGCGGTAGAAACCTTGTCATCCCTGATGACCCAGCGCTAAATGAGGACGCCGATGCATATGACCCAACTTCGCCCCTATCCAAAGAGCTTCAGCAGTATCCCGTGGCCACCAGGGTACAAGCCACGCATCCCAGCTTTCGATGGAAAGACAAACCCAAAGAAATTCCTAGCTAGCTATGACACCGCTGTAGTTTCCGCTGGAGGAGACACACAAACTCTGGTGAAATCTCTCATCATGGCAGTCAAAGACATCGCACACGATTGGTACACTTCGCTGAAACCCCTCTCAATCCTTTCTTGGTAGCAACTCAAGACAGAGCTATTGTCTACCTTCCAAGGATACCGGTCTAGGGCGAAAACAACTAGAGACATCCTAAATTGCATCAAAGAGATGATGAGCCCCTATCCGAATACCTGGAAAGGTTCATTCATATTAAGGCGCAAGTATCGAATGCAGCAGATGAAACCATGATAGCAGCGGTGATCGACGGCCTGGCCATAGGCCAATGTACCGCCCACTTTGCTAGAAACCAACCTCAGTCTATCAAGGAGTTGTTCGAGGTAATGGGCAGTTATGCAAGGTCCGATAATGACCTCAAAAGGCGAAAGCCACTCACAATTCATGGAGGCAGGCAAACAAAACCCCAAGACCGCCGCAAACTCCAATGCAGCGAAACGTCAAGCCCTTTCATTCCATCAACAACCTCCAAGAAGAGTCAGGACAGTCGGTACCAAACCAGGCACCCCTAGGGCCACCGCCGAATCAGCAATACAAAACCTTCGATCAGCCCGTCCACGGTGATCGCGGGGGCCACAGAACGCGTGGAGGGCGAGATGGTAGAGGAAGAGGAAGGGGCCAGAGGCCCCCATACTACATCGTCTACGGCGAGAATGCCGACAATATCACCAAGGACTGCAAGTACAACAGTATGGCGAGAGAGCTCAAAGAAAAAGATGATGCCGCAAGAAGCAACGAAGCGCCAAAACATGTCTTCCATAGTGCTGGCCGCAAAATCGTGCCTCAGCAGGCATTCAACCACCCTTACATACTGATAAGCAGCAACGCTTTCCAGTAACTCACCTATTCACATGGGTACTTCCAATCCCCGTATGCTTGGCAGCAGCCAACATACCAACCGTATCAGCATTTCGCACAGCATCCAGTACAATTAGCCATTGCATCTTCACCAGTTCAACAAGAACAACAATAGTCTAGTCAGGTTCACCCAGCAAAGCAAGAGAATGCCCATGAGCACCAAACAGTCAACAACATTTTACCTTCGTAGGGTCACATATTTGCAGTCACCGGGGGGTCCAACCAAGAGCATGAGAGCAAAAGAGCAAGAAGAGACCACGAGAGAAGGGTTCACACAGTTTCACCCAGATTACCTCTCAACAGACCAGCATGGTCCATGGTCCCCATAACTTTTGATGAGAATGATTTCTAGGTGCGAGATTATCCTCACGCAGATGCGTTCGTTACAACGACGAACGTTGCCGATTTCACCCTGCACAACATTCTCAAAGATAATGGAAGCTCCACTGATATCTTGTTCATAAAGCCATTTGAACAAATGAATCTCGACAAGTGCATGCTTGAACTAGCCGCAAACTCACTATTAGGGTTCGATGGGAAGAAGATCGATGCCTTGGGAAAGAAAGCTATACCTGTATCATTCGCCGAGGGTGAAAAAGTTTGCACAGAAATGATCACTTTTGACATAGTAAACATGGATTATCCCTACACTGCTATATTCGGCCGAGGAGTTCTAAACAAATTTGAGGTAGTGATAAAACAGAGCTACATGTGCATGAAAATGCCATCACCATTCGGCATAATCTCTATTCATGGGGATCAGGTAGCTTCCAGGCGAATAGAGGGAAAACCTATCCTAGGCTACAGCCTCATCAATGAGGTGGCGAAGAAGCCGAGTGCGAACGAGGAGAGCAGCGAAGCCATTATCAGCCCAAGAGCACAGGCAGTAGAAGACCCAGAAAAAACTCCATTATCCAAGTTAACCCAGAAAAATGTGTGCATATCAGCTCAGACCTCACCCAAGAAGAGAGAGAGCATCTCATAGATTTCCTCCACTAAAGCAAAGATATCTTCACCTGGTCCGCAAATGACCTACAGGGAGTTAGCCAGGGAGCTAGCATAGCACAACCTAAATATCGCCCAAGGCTCGAAACCAAGAAAGCAAAAACTAAGGAAGATGTCCATAGAGCGGGCTGATGCAGCGAAAGCAGAAGTAAACAAGCTATTGGACGTCGGCAGTGATCAGACCAGTACAGTAGCCCAAAGTGGTTTGCTAATGTCGTCATGGTCAGAAAGAAAAACAAGAAATGGCGAATGTGTGTAGACTTCACTGATCTCAACAAGTGCTGCCCGAAAGACCCATACCCATTACCAAGAATCGACAAGGTAGTAGACATCGCCGCAGGTTGCGATATGATGAGCTTACTGGATTGTTTCTTGGGCTATCCACCAGATATGGATGAACCCCGATGATGAAGAGAAAACGAGCTTCATTACACCAAGGGGACACATATTGTTATTAGCAAATGCCAGAGGGACTACACAATGCAGGCCCGACCTTCTTGAGAATGATAGATGAGGTAATTGACGAGCAAAAAGGAAAGAATCTGGTGGCCTACGTCGATGACATCAGTCAGTAAAAAGTGACAAGAAAGAAACCCACATCCAAGATCTCTAGAAAACTTTCGAGAACCTGACCAAAAGTGGACTTAAGTTGAACCCTAAAAAATGCATATGCTGGCATCAAAAAAGGCAAATTACTCGGCTGCTTGGTATCCGCAAGGGGCATAGAGGCAAACCCTAAAAATATTGCGGCGATAATGAACATGAACCCACCAGCGACTAGAAACAGGTACAGAAGCTAACTGGAAGGCTAACAGCGCTAAACAGATTCATCGCAAGGCCAGCCGAAAAAGGCCTCCCCTTTTTCAGGATTCTACGAAACACTGAACATTCCGAATGGGGACCCGAGCAGCAGCAGGCCTTCAAAGACCTCAAAAGTTTATCTGACAAAGTTAACAACACTATCCAAGCCTTCGCACTTGGCCACCCTGCTAATGTATTTGGCAGCTTCACCTACTACAGGTAAGTGTGGTTTTGGTCAAAGAAAAAGAACACGAAAATAAAATGAAGCAGTTTCCCATATACTTCGTGTTGAAAGCACTATCAGGAGCAAAGTTGAACTATTTAGAGTTAGAAAAAATAGCATATACAGTGGTCATGGCATCAAGAAAGTTGAAGCACTACTTCCAAGCCCACAAAATCAAAGTTCTACCAGCCCAGTCCTCTTGAAGCATTATTTTGAAACATCAAAGCTATAGGCAGAATCGAGAAGTGGGCAACTAAATTAAACGAATACATGATCGAATTCAAGCACAGATCAAGCAATCAAATTCCAAACATTAGGTAGATTTCATCGTCGACTGGACGCCGGCATAGCTTTCGACACAATGACACAGTTCGATGAGCATACAGTGGACCGTGCACTAGTGACGAAGCATGGGACATGGCCGATGCATGATTATCAGTGATCCTAACACCGCCAAATGGCCCCAAGTTCTGGTACGCAGCAAGGCTAGAGTTCCTCACTACCAACAACATAGCCGAATATGAGGCAGTACTATTGGGACTACGAAAGCTAAGAGCACTCAGGCATCCGAAGATGCATAATCAAGTCTGACTCCCAAAGTCATTGTGGGGCATGTCGAAAAAGAGTTCATTGCAAAAGAACCTAGAACTGATCAAGTACCTAGGCAACTGTAAGAAGAATGGAAAAGCACTTTGTTGGTTTCTCTCTTCGCCATATCCCAAGAAGCGAGAATGAGGAAGCAGATGAGATAGAGAAAGCAGCAGCGCAAAAAGCGCCTTTACTAGCCGACGTATTCTTCCAAGCACTGACAATTAAAGCAATTAGAGAAGAAGAGGACCATCCGCACAGCATACATGCTGTTGCAAGCGAAGATTGGCGCACACCTATATTCGCGTACCTCACAGGAACTTTTGAGCCAGAATCCAAGCACAATATCGAAAGAATGAATTCTAGAACGAAGCATTATTCCATCGTGGCAGGAGAGTTGTACAAAAGCGGGATCATAGCACCAATGCTAAAATGCATAAGCAAGGACCAAGGGATCTAGCTGTTAGCCAAAATGCACTTAGGCATGTGCGGAGCCCATAGAGGACTGCACAAAATCGCCCATAGGGTGATGAGACAGGGGTTCTACTAGCCAACAGCCGCCGAAGACGCTAAGCAGCTGGTTTGCAAGCTGCGAAACTATCAAATGTTCGCCAAAAAGCAAAAAGCACCAGCAAACCCAACCAGATCAATATTCCCAACTTGGCCACTGCAAAGATGGGGGGTCAACATCATCGGGCCTTTGCTAGCAGTAGCAGGAAACCTACGTTTCGCTGCCGTAGCCCTCGAATACTTCACAAAATGGATTGAAGCTAAAGCACTAGAGAAGATCACCTCGGGCACCCTAATCAGTTTCGTCTGGCACAGAATTGTATGTCGCTTCAGAGTACTAGTTTACATCACAATAGACAACGGGAAGCAATTCAATTGCACAGACTTCAGGAATTTCTGTAGCGAACTAGGGATAAAACTAGCATTTTTATCAGTCAATCACCCCGAGAGCAACCACACGATCGAAAGAGCAAACAACCTCATTTTCACCGCAATAGCAAAGGCACTATTTGATTCAATGAAATGAAAGTGGGCACATGAACTAGTCACTTCAGTATAGGGACACAATATCTCTAGAACTAGAACTACAGGATTCACACCATTTCACCTACTGTATGGCGAGGAGGCAATCACACCAGAAGAACTCAAGTTGGGATCATTCTAAATAGAAATAGCAGCAACAACCACCATACAATGATACATTGAGCTTGAAGCCGCAGAGAACACCAGGCTCCAAGCAGCAGAATACCTCAACAAATACTACCAAGAGACAAAAAACTTGGAGAGACAAGAAGGTCCTGTGAAAAAACATCAACCCAGGGGACATGGTGATCATTCGCCACCCTGACAAGCAAGGCAAGTTGCAGTCCCAATGGTATGGCCCATTCATCGTGGCAAGCATGGTCAAACCAGGGGTATTCAGATTGCTCAACAAAGAAGGAGTCGAGACAAGTCACACATGGAACGTAGACAATCTGCGCCGCTTCTACCCCTAGCAAATAGCATTCATGCCTTCACCCCAGTAGGGGTTGTAATTTTCTGTTTATTTCACAACTATTACCTAACAAGGGGGTTCACACTTTTTTCCTCATAGGGGAAACCTTTGCAAAAAGGTATGAGGTTTTTTAACGAGGCGAACCTGTGTACCCCCTTAGACAATTTAAATTCGCTACTTTTCCCACCTCGGATAACCATTACAAAAATGTCGAAATAAGACCTACTGACGCAAGGTCTCGACTATTGACAGGACTTTCAGCAAAACAAGGTTGCACCATTCAATTACCTGCCAAATAGAGCGGCAACAAATGCAGCAACCTCAAATGGTCTAAGGACTGGACAAACACTTCGGCTCTCTAAAAATGCAAGAGAACGAAGAGAACAAGCCCAAGGGCATAGTAAATGTTTCGTCGCTCTAATAAAGTGCGAGGACCGAACAATTTAAGCCACGAGCTATTCCTGACTTTCCGCCTCTTCAAAAAATGCAAGAGAGCGAAATCAAAAGAAAACTACAAAAACACCAACACCCAGGAAAACGAATAGCAAGCCCTAGAGGCTCACTGAACATTTTGCATTGATGAAAATACAAATCAAGGCGTGCAAATAATACAATCAGCTCACCTTATCAGCGAATGCATCAAGAAAAGCCAGGAAGCCAAAAGGCAATTAAACCAAACAAAGGCCTCACCGTACCACAAAAGGATGGATCCCCATTTAAGAGCAACACCAAACTCATATAGTAAATGCAGCAGCCTACCACAACAACCAAAATTAACAATCCCAAGCCCTCAAGCAACCTATAAATAAGACGCCCGGGGCTCCTCAGGTGCCAGATCAAGTTTTCAAGTTTAAGTCAAAACACTAGGATAGACACCAACACCCCTCAGAGCAGGTGCAAGAGTGCATTAGGGGTTTCGAGCATGGAGATAGTGAGTGGGCCTGAGAATGCATCAGGGGTTTCAGGTTTCAATGTTAGCACAAGGTTTTGCGCATGGGATAAGAGAATGTGTAGACACAAACCACTCAATAGCAAAATATAGATGTTGCGAGAAAACACATAAAGTTCAGGTCGCATACTATCCAAAAGGAGCATGCACCTGATTATTGCCACGCACAGAGCTGGAGGATGGCTGAACAGGATGAGGATGGATCACAGCGACAAGCAAGCATGGAGGGATGTTGCAAGAAAAAATGTAACATCCCCCTGTCCGGCGAAACCACACCTCAAAACTTTGCACCTCCAAGAGATTGCATCCTTGCAATAGCTCTGAGCTGGTAAGCGCAACACCACAACACCGCACATCAATTTAGCTAATTCACCTAGCAATTTTGCTAACTCTCCCAGGCAAAACAACGAGATAAGCTAGATGTTCCTAGCCAAGAAGCAGAAGGAAAGATACCGATTGCGCATACATGCCAATACACTCGGCACCAACCGTAACTGTAAAAATATTTTTTGACACTTCCAACATGGAAGAAGCAATAATTTAGTATCGGCTTAGGAAATCCCCACGCCCCATAAGGTTGGGGGACGGTGTCTTTTCGCTAAGGAAAGCGCCGAGGGGCTGGCACAGAAGTCTCTCGCCCGCTCACCCTTTCACCAAATCCTCTTGCCCAGTAAGGTTGGGGCGACGGTGTCTTTTTGCTAAGGAACGCGCTGAGGGGCTGACACAGAAGTCTCTCATACGCTCGCCCTTTCACCAAATCCTCTCTCCCCGCAAGGTTGGGGGGATGGCGTCTTTTCACTAAGGAACGCGACAAGGGGCCGGTACAGAAGTTTCTCGCACGCTCGCCCTTTCGACAAATCCCATTGGCCCATAAGGTTAGGGGAGACGGTGTCTCTTCGCTAAGGAACACGCTAAGGCGCTGGCACATAAGTCTCTCGTGCACTCACCCTTTCGCCAAATCCCCTCGCCCTATAAGGTTGGGGGGACAACGTCTCTTCGCTAAGGAACGTGCCGAGGGGCTGGCACAGAAGTCTCTCGTGCGCTCGCCCTTTTGCCAAATCCCCTTGCCCCGTATGGTTGGGGGGACAGTGACTCTCTGATCAAAGAACGAGGGATGACGTCCCTCTACAAAATAGCCAACTAGCAAAAGTGGGCACGAGATGCATCAGAGCTAATACTCCATCATAAACATTCGAAAACTTTACACAGTGGCACCAGAGGCGAAAATACAAGCACCGCACATTGCCTACACACCAAGCTACGCACCGCCCCTAGCATGGCGGAGATAAAAATTATATCGCCGATTTTCAAAATCTAGTGTCATCTCCTTGGCAGGCTCCTCCTTAGGGTCCCTTAGGCCAGACGACGAAGGCTCCCCGCGGTCTCGCCTAGACTGTTCGCGGCGGGCCCTTCTCTCCCCTAATATAGCTGAATCAAAGTCCGAATAGAAAAACCTATTAAGAACCTCCTCTTTCCTAAGCATGCGACGGAAGTGCAACCTCAAAAAACCGGTCATACTAGAACCCGGGAACTTCTCGCGATGGCGAGACCAAGAAGCGCCTCCAACATAAAAATTGTTGCAACATATCATTAACGGATAGATATCCATAAGTTCCATAGGCTCCGCATCGGGAACCTGCGCGCCGAAACCACAGAAGTTTAATTCAAGTCTTTATAGCAACATCCAACCAAAGGCAACTTTCTAAAACTAGAAACATGAGTCCTCATTTTCTACCCCATCTTGACCAGCGTTTTCACCCGGAGCGCCCGTGTCGTCTTCGCCTAGGATCTTGGCGGCAGGGGTAGATGGAGCGCCCGCGTCGCCCGAGCTGCTCCCGGTCGCACCTTCCTGAGGATTCCGGGCAGCAATAAAAATGTTCACCTTTTCCTTGATGGCGGCGTACTCCTCCGGGGTCTGCAGAACAAATTTCCAACACATAAGAATGCCTTCCGCCAACTATAACGAAGGGCCAACACCTCCATTGAAGAACCATACCTTGCCATGGGTCATAGAAGCCCTAAGAAGAGCGAGATCCCTACTGCTAGGATGCCAGAACCCATCAAAAAACCTTTTGACTGCGTCATACGCGTGACTAGGGGCATTCTAGTATGACTGGGGGTCTTTAATCTCAACCTTGTCGATACGATCACACCCACTTTTTGCCAAGGCCTGAGCGAAGGCATGGAGCAAAATCATGGAGGCGTACTCCCGCTCGACGGCCATGTGGTCACCCAAGGTGGCCAGCTCATTAGCCAGACAGTCCATGAAATCGACAACAGGCGCGTCGCTAGGCGCCTCCGTCTCCTCGCCCACGCTCTGGATCAGCTCCTTGTATACATTTGCCACCTTCTGGGTGTCCACCACAACCTTTTTCGTTCATCGGTTTTCCACCGACGGTAGTCGGCAAAGTCCTCGCGCACCTTCGCAATCGGCTCCGAGGCAGTCTTACGAGCAGTCTCATTCTCTTTGGCCAGCTTCTTAGCTGCCTCCAGCTTCTGTTCGAGGCCCTGGATCTTGTCATCCTTAGTCACCAGTTCCTTCTCGAGGCCCTAGCAAAAAGCTTGCCCCTGCTGCTGGAGCCCTCGAGCTAGGAGCATGGCCTATAGGTCAAAAAGTGAAACATGAAACCGTCGTCAGAAAGAAAAACAACGAGAAAGCGAATAGAAGAGAAGGCACAGTCACTTACGCTAAGAGCATGGAAATCACTGCTTCTACAAGAGACGAATTGGGCACCCTCAGAAGGTCCCTCTCCACCTCTAGAGCCATGAACGAGCCGACGCACGCGTCAGCGAAATCAGGCGCAACCTTGCCAGGCAACAAGCCAACTGTGCGGTAATCCACATTGACGATCACCCGAGAGCCCGAAGCAGCCCCTAAAGAACGAGCAATATGATATGTTTCCTCCTTCGCGGAACTCATTTTGCCAGAAGAGCTCAACCCCTAATACACTCGCATCTTGCCATAGTCCTCAGGCCGAGAGCGCAGGCGCAACTCCCCATGACCAAACAGCTGCCCGCGAACCAGACTGTCGCTTAATCGAATAGACTCTGTGTAAAATCGGGACTTACCCTGCTGTTGCTGTGAACTAGAAGATTTTGGCGACGCTGTAGAGATAGAAGCCAGGCGAGTAGGAGCGGACGCTGCAACAGAAGTCGGCCTCGGTCTTTTCGGCGCTACATCCGCAGGCGGATCTGTGGCCTTTCGGGTGTTCTTCTTATGTTTCTTTCCGAACATGTCGCCCATAGACATGGCGCTAGCCGCGCCGAAGGCATCGCTTACATTGGCAACCTTCACCTTGCTGCCCATTTCGTCGAAACTGCTGGCGGCCTACAGCAATAAAAGCAACAGAGCATAAACACAGGAAACAAAAATAACAGGAGGCTGAGACGAGAACTCGAAACCACAACTACAAAAACAGAAGCCAAAAACATAAAAGGAAGAACTACCATTTCAGTCCAAACTTGGCCGAAACGGCGAGTCTGCCCGATCACCACTTTTTTGCTGTTGCCCATCTTGCCAGCAATTTCCCTTCCGATGTGAATATCGGCGGACTCGACGATGCCCCAACCCCGTCCACCGCGTTTTCGCTTACATGATTCTAGGGTAGCAGTACCCGCCCCGCGCCCAGCCATCATCTTCCTCCCTAGGCCTCATCGACCACAAGTCCCACGACCGCATGGGGCAGCGTCTTCGACAGGAAGGCTCATTGAGGGTCCATCTCAGTCAGCATAACAAAGGCCCATCGCTTTGAATACGCGATTCAGACGCCTTTTTCGGCCAAACACTAACATCTACCCTTGTGCTCCTTGTCCCCATAAAACCCAATAATATGCTCGGCCTTGTGCTCAACATGATTCACAAAATCAAAGTTGGTCGAAAAGACATCCGACGACGCGACACCCAGACTCGGGTACACATATCCGTCCCTCCGTTCAAACTTGAAAAACCGAGTCTTGTTACGTAACGGAGGGCTATCACATGCAATCCACTCTTCCACCAAGTCCTGGCTGATCTACCACCGAGACATCAAAGCAAGGGCATCGACAGCCGCAGCATCATCCTTACCACCTGTTCGGAATTCAGCCAGGCAAAACCCGTCCATAGGGACCATCTCAGAAACTAAAACATGTGCTTTCAGCAAATCATTCATCATCGCCACGGCAACGTCATAGTCGGAGCACACCCGATGGTAGAACCAATAATTTGTCCAGCTGCGGCCACTTATTGCGATAGCCGACACTATAGTTACGGTACCCCGCATCTTCTTCGGCACGAAGTTATAGGACCCATAGTGAGCCACCATCTCGGTCTTCGTCCGTTTGTCCTTGACAACTTTCTTATGCAGGTGAGACTCGTAGTAACGAGCGAAGGTGTCGATGCTCAAAGCACAACCAGCCATCTTGAGCACCATAACATACACACCCAACTAAGCGAAAGCGTTCAGTGTCAGCTGGTGAATTTGCAAGTTGAAGCGCTCCAAAACCTCATCGATGAAATCTTCATAGAGAAACTGTAGCCTAGCCTAGAAAAAAATCTTAAAAAACAATGGCTTCATAGGGCTCCGGCTTGGGCACCTCCTCCTAGCCCGAAGCGCTGCATAAGTCACAAAGCAAAGCCTCTATGAGCCCACACTCAACATATTCCCCAAGATCATCATCCATCACGCGTGTAAGGAAAATAGACCCTAGGCCATTTACTTTGGATATTAGTGTTTGATGACCAACACAACCAAATTGGACTAATGAATTTGCAAGTAATTGTTTTGTAGTTCAATAGGGTGCAAGACGTGACTTGGACGAAGGCGACATGATGATCCACGATCAACACCATAAGCAAGACCCTAGAAGCACAAGAGAATACCCAAGATATCAAGCATAGTCTAAGTACAAAGATGGGAACCAAGCCAGACGCAAGATCATGAAGAAACAAGCTCAGCAGAGTTGACTGGACGTGGCCCTTATAGGGATCGGACGTGTCCGATTAGTTGCTCGGCAATAGCAGGCATCAGCAGCTGTGACCAGATGCTGAGAGAAGCAGTGACCGGATGCACCGATGACACTGTTCTTTGTCACGACAATGTTTAGAGCGTGACCGGACGCAGCGGCACTAGACGACTAGACGCACAAAGTACAGCGTCCGATCGAGTCCAAAGAGGTTCTAGAATGGCGCCAGTGTGACCGGACGTGTCCGATCGAGTGAGACCGGACTCAGCCTAGTGTCCGATCAACGCGCGCGCTCTAACGGTCGGGACTACCGGACACGTCCGGTCAGGTCGACAGCAGCGTCCAGTCAGTAGCAGAAAGCTAGGTTTCACCCCCAATGACTACTTTCTCTATGGGGCTTATAAATAGACCCCCCAGCTGGCCATTTGAGATGTGGAGAGCTGAGAAAACATACCAAGGGTGTTGATACACCATTTTAGTGATCTCCTCTTGCATAGTGCTTAGTGATTAATTAGGTGATTAGCATAGGTGCTTTGCGAAGTGCTTAGGTTGATTAGACCACTGCTTATGAGCTTGCTCTAGGTTTAGGCCTAGTGTTTAGTGAGGTTTGCACACCTCTTATCACTCGGTGCTTGCGCGCACCATTGTTGTACATCAGAGTGGCTTGTAGTCTTGCGAGATCACACCAACCAAGTTTGTGGTGTGGCCGCCACCGTGTACTGGAGGGAACAAGGCCTGCGGCGTTTTGGCCGGAAGCTTGATAGTGAAGATGGCGGAGAGCATCCGAGAGAGGCTTGCTGAAAGGCACGTCGGAGACCCACTTGCGTGGGGAAGGCCCGAGGCTATCCACGGAGTTACCCAACCAGGAGCTTGGCCCTTGCAAGGGATTCCTTACGAGGGGCTCCAATGAGGACTAGGGGGAAGCTTGCGCGCTTCTCGATACCTCGGTAAAAATACCGGAGTCGTCAACGGGAGTTTGCATATCTCTAGCTTACTCTTTAGCTTCCACATTTACATTGTTTGCATAACTCCTTTTACGGTAGAGATAGCAACACACTAGCAAAACCGTAGTTGCATATTTAGATAGTTTATCTTTTGCATAGATTTTGACTAGGTGAAATTAGAGGCCTTAGTTAGAGTTAGAGTTTTAAGTTTCCTAATTCACCCTCCTCTTAGGCATCATGGTCCCTTATAGTTGGTATCAGAGCCGGTTGGCTCAATTTGGACCTTTGGCTTCACCGCCGTTGAGCCGACGCTATTTAGAGTGGTTGGGATGGATACCTCTAGGCCTCCGCACTTTGATGGCACTAACTTCCCCTACTATAAAGCTAGAATGGCTTATCACCTTGAGGCGGTAGATTTGGGTGTTTGGAGAGTCACTCGTGATGGGATGAAACTCATTCAGAATCCTGATAAACCCTCAAAGAGTGAAGAAAAAGAAATTCATTTCAATGCTAGAGCTAAAAATTGCTTGTTTGAATCTTTTAGCATGGATGTGTTTAATCAAGTGTTCACTTTAAATACGGCACATGAAATTTGGTTAAAACTCCAAGAGCTCCATTGTAGGGTCGAGATGGCGGACTAGAGGGGGGGTGAATAGTCTTTTCTAAAATTAATCACATCGGCTAACCGAAACAAGTGCGTAATTAAGACGATCGGTCTAGCCAAGACTACACCCCTCTATCTATGTTCTCTAGCACCTTCCAAAGATACTAATTAAGCAACAAAGGTGCTGGGCTAGCTAGAGCTCACCTAACCAATTCTAGAAGCAAGGTCACACAAACCTATGCCGCTAGTACTTCAAGCAACAAGGGAGCTCCTACACAAGCTAGTAAGCAAAAGCACAAACTAATTCTGGGCTAGCTAGAGCTCACCTAACCAATTCTTCTTTTATCTTCTTGAGCTTCTCAATGTTAGGGCAACCATTTGCAAGGTGTCTCGCTTCATGACACCGGTAGCACATGGTATGAGAGAGCTTTCTTTGTTGTAGCTTCTTCATCTTCCTTTCTCTCTTTCTTTCGCCCTTTGTCATCTTCTTCTTGAAGCCAAGGCCACACTTGTCACCATAGTTTCTTTGAGTCTTCAACATATGCTCAAAGGTGACTTTTGAGTTGTAGCACCTCTCTAACTTATTGCTCAATTTCTTCACTTCACTTTTGAGCTCAATGTTCTCCTTCAAAATGTTAGTCTCACAAGATATAGAAGTAGAACAAGCATCTATATGTGAAGAGCATGGCATATCTAATAAATCGTCACAAGAGGTGGATACATGCTTCTTGCCTACATCACAAGGGTTAGCAATATTTTGCAATTTATCATTTGATCCATGTGATGAGCTCTCATTATTTTTAAGTTTCTTTGTAAACACTTTAATGAGAGAAGCATGTTGTTCTAATACTTCATCATGAGATGCATGTAGTGTCTCATGATTCAATTTAAGCTCATCATGTGAAGATTTATAAGCATCAAGTAATTTCTTATGTTCTTCACAAGAGTTCTTTAGAAATGAGTTTTCATTTTCTAATTTCAATGTTTTAGCTTTCTCATTTTCTAAAGACATGGTCATGCTAGCAAGTCTACTAACAAGCTCATCATATGAATCAACATGATCAACCACATTATCATTTGTTACCTTGGTGTCACCTTGTGACATGAAGCAATGTGGTGATGTAGTTGGAGAGCTTGTAGTAGCATCTTCATCATGGCTTGAGGATGAACCATCATCACCATTAAGTGTGCATGGGGTAGCATTATCACTTGCAACACTTGTGGCATCATTATCAACCTTGTCAAGTGAACTTGTAGTAGATCGATCATCATCATCATCACTTGACCATGAGGTGGAGCAATCTTCCACAATCACCAAATTGTGGTTATGCTCAACACACTCATGTGCCTCCTTCTTGGGCTCATCATCATCATCGGAGACCGTCCCATACTTCTCATTGAGATAACTCCAAATCTCATGGGTGGTCTTCATGTCAATGATCTCTCCAAAGATGTTATTATGCAAGGATCTATACATGATGTTAGTAGCTTGGATGTCGAGATCTAGGCATTTCTCTTGTGCTTGAGTTAGATTATCTTCATCCAACACATGAGAAAAGCCTACATCTACCATCCACCACATTTGAGGGCAAATAAACTTAAAATTGCATATCATCCAATTTTTCCATCGTGTAAAGTGTGTGCCATAAAAAATATGTGGACAATCAACATCTAGCCCATAAGCCTCCATCCTCTCGGGTCGGTGAAGACCACAAATGAGAGACCGGGCTCTGATACCACTTGTAGGGTCGAGATGGCGGACTAGAGGGGGGGTGAATAGTCTTTTCTAAAATTAATCGCGTCGGCTAACCGAAACAAGTGCGTAATTAAGACGATCGGTCTAGCCAAGACTACACCCCTCTATCTATGTTCTCTAGCACCTTCCAAAGATACTAATTAAGCAACAAAGGTGCCGGGCTAGCTAGAGCTCACCTAACCAATTCTAGAAGCAAGGTCACACAAACCTATGCTGCTAGTACTTCAAGCAACAAGGGAGCTCCTACACAAGCTAGTAAGCAAAAGCACAAAGCCACCTAAGCTTACTAGCAATGCTCAATAACAAGGCAACCAATGCCAAATTAGAGAGCGCAATTACTTAGCTACACAAACTAAGTAATGTGACTAATAAGGTTACACAAACCAAATTAGCCACGCAAGGGAGCTACTTCTATGCTACACAAGCAAGAAGGTAACTAGTAAGCTACACACGCTAACTAATTACAAGAGCAACTACACAAGCACAATATATGCAAAAGTAAATACAAGCTTGTGTAACGAGGATGCAAACCAACGGGAAGAACAAGGTTGACATGGTGATTTTTCTCCCGAGGTTCACGTGTTTGCCAACATGCTAGTCCCCGTTGTGTCGACCGCTCACTTGGTGGTTCGGCGGCTAATTGGCATCACCCGCCAAGCCCGCACATCGGGCACCGCAAGAACCTACCCCGAAAGTGAGGGTAGCTCAATGACACGCTCAACTAGAGTTGCTCTTCGCGGCTCCTGCGGGACGAGCATAATGCCCCTCACAAAGCTCTTCTCCGGAGCACCGCACAAGCTTCTTGCGGGCTTCGACGGAGACCACCACCAAGCCATCTAGGAGGTGGCAACCTCCAAGAGTAACAAGCACCACTGGCTTGCAACTCGATCACCTAGTGCCACTTGATGCAACCTCACGATGCAATCACACTAGAATCGCTCTCTCACACAATCGAATGATCACTATCAAGTGTATGTGAGATGGAGGGCTCCCAAGCACTACTACACAAGCCACCAAGGCTCTAGTGTGCTCAGCTCTTCAAAGCTCTTGGCCAAAGGCCGACCACCACTTCTATTTATAGCCCCATAGGCTAAACTAGTTGTTACCCCTTTACTGGGTGGTTTTCGGGTCGACCGGACGCAGCACCGGACGCACCGATCATGAATACTGGATGTGTCCGGTTGCTGCCAGACAGCCACATGTCCCACTATTGCCTCCAACGGCTCTCTGACAAGACGACCAGACGCTCAGCACCGAAATGACCGGATGCTCAGCCGTTGCGTCTGGTTGAGTCTAGTAAGCCTTCAGGGCCGACCGGACGCATCTGTTAGAAGCTGACCGGACGCTGAGCCTTAGCGTCTGGTCGAGTACAGTAAGCACCCACGGACGACCGGACGCGTCCGGTCACACTGGACTAGATGCTGCCAGCATCCGATCAACTGTTCCACGAAACATCGATTTGCTGATTCACACCGAATGCGTCTGGTGTGGCAACCGAACACGTCCGGTCGCTGAGTACGTCGCCAAATACTGGACGTGTCCGGTCACCATACCGGACACGTCCGGTAGCTCTGTAACCTGCGCGACTAACTCGTTTTCAACTCTATCTTCTTCACCCTTGCTCAAATGTGCCAACCACCAAGTGTATCACCTTGTGCACATGTGTTAGCATATTTTCACAAACATTTTCAAGGGTGTTAGCCACTCAACTTGCCATGCCACTCGATCCTAGCGACGATGCAAAGTTAGATCACTCGAGTGGCACTAGATGACCGATATGCAAACAAGTTTGCCCCTCTTGATAGTACGACCATCTATCCTAAACCCGGTCATAAACTTCTCTACACACCTATGACCGGTGAAATGAAATGCCTTAGGTTATACCTTTGCCTTGCGCATTCCATTCCATCTCCTCCAATGTCGATGCAACACATGCACCAACACGATCAACAATGATATGATCCACTTCATATCATCACGTGATCATATTGGTTCATTGATCTTGACTTCACTTGCTTTTCACCGTTGCCTTCGTCCATCGGTGCCTAGTCTTGCTCAAGCTTCACCGCCACGCGGTCCATCGCTCCAAAGCCTCCAACTTGCCCTTCACGCTTGCAACCGATCCATCAAGCCAAGTCTTGTCTTGATCTTCTCCACCTTTGATCACATGACTCAATGTCATGTCTCATGTGCAATGAGCTCCTTCATCTTCACATGTGTGAGCTTTGCAACATCTCCAAGCCATTTTCACTTTCATGGCATATGTTGCTCACACACATGTACCTGTGGACTAATTACCTGTGTATCTCACATAAACACAATTAGTCCACCTAGGTTGTCACTCAATTACGAAAACCACACAAGGACCTTTCATCCATGATGGCACAACTAATGTCCATGAGCAAAAACATCGTCTAGCTAAACAAAATTATGATTCCTTTAAAATGAATGATGATGAGCTTGTTCGAGATATGTATTCTCGTTTGAATCTAATTATCAATGAGCTCCATTCAATAGGATTAAAGAAGCTAGATGATGCGGACATCATGAGGAAGATCATCTCTGTGCTACCACAAAAGAAATTTGCAAGCATCATCACCATCCTTCACAACATAGAGGACTTGAGCACCATGACTCCGGCCATAGTCATTGGCAAGATAGTGGCATTTGAAATGTCACGAAAGATGGGTCAAGAAGAAGCCTCATCATCAAGCAAAGGCAAAGCTCGCACATGTAGCGAGAAAAAGAAGATGAAAGGCAAGCAAGTGGAGACAAGCTCAAGCTCAAGCTCCTCAAGTGAAGATGATGAAGAAGATGAGGATGATGATGATGATGATGATGATGATGATGATGATGATGATTCAAGTGATGATGATCAATCTTCCTCCTCCACCTCCGACCTTGATGAAGAATCAATCAAACTTATCAACAAGGTGGAGAAGATGATCCAAAGGCTCAATGTCAAGGGTGTGCCATCCAAATTCAATATTTCATTTTCACTAATCAAAGAAATGAGCAAAGGAAGAAAGGATGCTATGGATGCGGTGAGTTGGGGCACTTTGTGGAAGTTTGTCCAAACAAGACACACCCAAGACAAATAAGAAGGTGTGCAAGGACAAAGCCCTCACATCAATAAGGTCATGAGATGATTCTTCAAGTGAAGAAGAAGACCACCATAAGAGGCGCGGGCACAAGCACTCATCATCAAGCACCTCATGTGTGTGCCTTATGGCACGAGGTAACAAAAAGCCTATCCCTAGTGATAGTGACAATGATAGTGATAGTAATGATGAGCTACCTTCTTATGATGAAATTGTGCAACAAAATCTTAACTTTGCTAAAGTTTGCACTAGTCAACAAAAGAAGCTTGAAAAATTAAAAGAAAAACTAGATAGCTCACAACAAGCTTATGCTACTTTGCTTGAACAATATAAAACTTTTGCCAATCTTAATATGGAGCTATCTACTAAAATTGAGCAACTTGAGACTAGTGCAAACACAAATAATTGCACAATCAATGATGAGCAACTTGTAAAGAAAAATGAAAAATTAAAGGAAAAGTTAGCTAGCTCACAAGATGACTATAAAAGTTTGCTCACTAAAATAGAAACCATGTGCAAACATTATGATGAGCTAACTAATAAAGTTACTAATCTTGAAGCCATTGGTACAACCCCCACCGAGGCACCTTAAAAGAAAGGTTCAATTTTTTACATGCCTAAAAAAGATGCATCTACTTCTTGTAATGATTTATCTTTAGACTCACCCTTGTGCAACCAAGTTTGTGTTGAGAAAGTTGTTGTAGAAACATGAACACAAGAGGTCGCAATGGAGAATGAGCAACTCAAGCAAGAAGTGGCTCGTCTCACCAAGGACTTGACTCAAGTGAAAGGCAAGACGGAGCAAGCCCAACTTCATCAAGATAACACCATCAAGGGAGTGAAGAAGCTTGATGAAGGACAAACCGTTGTTTGCTACATATGCCATAAGGAAGGCCATAAGTCCTATGAGTGCAAGGTGAAGAATGGGAGAGGAGAAAAAAAGAAAGAGAAAAACAAAAAGCAAACAAGCAAGCTCACCAACAAGGTGGACAAAAAGGCCTCCACACCCTATCTCTTGAAGAAGAAGAAAAATGACAAGGTGGTGGCCATCAAGGTGAACAAGCAAGCCAACAATGGGGCCAAACACATTTGGGTGCCAAAGGAGATCATTTCCAACATGAATAGGTCGACATAGAAATTTCATCCTGTACCGAGGGCACACGAGCAAGCCGGAAGGGTTCGCTCGATGAAGCTGGAGATCCACCTAGCTTCAGTGCAGGGGTGGTCGATCATGCGTGCTCCTCCCAAGACGTGCTAGTCAATTTGACCCTGCAATTGACAAGAAGAGAAAGTTTATCAGTAATTTAGGGTGGAACATGCTAGTGTTGCTAGACAGTCTTGAATGTACGGCTCTGAGAGCCGATATGAAAGGAGATAGACTAAATAGTCGATTCCAGCATATTCATAAGAATAAATCAGTTAAAGCTCATGGGTTTGTGTAAGAAGAATCGGTTATCGTTCAGGATGAATATTATTTAGACAAATGTTGGTCAATGGCAATAAGATATCAATAGTAATTAGTTTATACTGAGCCAATGACTACGAGTAACCGAACCCCTTTATAAAAGAAATAGTTCATCATCATTCAACCATTTAATAGAGATAAATCTAATGAACATATTAGATCTCATCTATCGCTATGACCAGTGGGGCATGAGGCAGAATCATGCAGGCCGTAGAAACAACAATAGACTCGATGACCCTAACTTATTACTAATATCAGTGGGGCATGAGGCAGAATCATATAGGCCATAATACAATAATAAGATCATGGGGCTAACACATCTGTCAACCTATCGCTACTTCAACGGTCTCGTGACGTAAACTGTTCGTGAAAGCACTCGATATCGGCTAAAATAGCCGATTTAGGCATAGCGCACAGTTAAGGTCATGCCCTTTCAGGAACAGATCTACCAAATAATAATCCCCACTCCATGGTGCTAATAGTGGGGTGTAAGGCAGAATCACACATGCCGTGATAACAGGGCATGAAATAGTTTTCGCTAGCCAATAGATCTACTCAAGATCAGACATGCCTTAACCGCACGCTATGCACGATCAAGATTGATATAAAACAACCGATAACACATAACTCATCGTTTAAAGTGCAGATTAGATCAGTTTAGATTAACATACGATGGGTTAAAAAGGATATAAGGCCGATCTAAATCAATCCCAATCGGGCGAAGTGATATTGCTGTAATTCAATAAATAACAGAAGCAATAAGCAATATCGGTAACTTAATGAATCTATTCGAAGGAACGCCACCCTTAGATAGAGCCGATAACTTGACCTTAATCTAGTTCGAGCAGTGGACGTCGATCGGATCAATGCAGCCGTACTTGAACTAGACAAGAGTCGACAACTAACTTATACCAGAGTCACAGTGGAGGTCGACCGGATTGATGCAGCCATACGAACAGAGGTATAAGCCATGACGGTACTTATAGACAAGCAGTGGAGGTCGACCGGATCGATGTAGCCGTACTCGCTAAAGAACTCGCTGAGATCTACTCTACTCCTACTCCTAAGGGGTGGCCAGAGCCGAAAAAAGTAAATAACTTGTATTTGATTGATTGTGTGTCTTTTACAATTGCCGGGGTTTAATATTTATACCTGGAATCCTCACATGACTCCTATCTAAGCATGACTCACCACAATCTTTGGCCCTAGAGAAGACATTCCTAATTTAAGATAACTTGGACTCTAATCTTTCCCTTTTTGTAGAGTCCAACATGCTTTGTCCCGGCGCCGATCGTAGCCTTTGTCGTTATCTGTTGGCACTACATGAAGAAAGCCAATTTCAGTGTTGCATTCAAATCAGCTGGTTTTGATCTGCATGCAATTGATTCCTTGATGACATGATCTTGGGAGCTTTCGAGTCCCTATGACTCTTCTTCCAAATTTTGGTGTAAACACATGCCCCCCAATTTTAGGATAAAAGTAATTTTATTCCAAAATTATCACATCTGTATCCCCGATAGGTCCACAGTCAAGGGTAGAGAATCTTGATCTGGGGTCTACTATTTGTCGTCGTCTATGTCAGCTCATGAGCCCATGCTTCAAAACTTTTTACGAGAGTATCATTGCTTCACGGGCACTTGGATTCATCTTTCTAGGCCGGCTATAAAATGTCTATCCGACCGTAGTGAGAGCAACTCAACAATTCAGCCATGTTTCTCTTCTATCTCCACCCTCGAGTGCTTTCAACTTCGTCGGACCCTCCATGGTCTATCCTTTTGCTATGAAGATCTTGAGCGGTTAGAAGAATTCTTGTGCATAGGGTGATTGTGTCGCTCATTCTAGCGCCTTGTCAAGCAAGAGGACCAGCTATTGTGGTTAGAAGAATGCTTGTGATATCACCTGAGTCTTCTCTCCATGCTTGCAAAGCTGTTCTAGTGTTTGCAAGGGCTAAAATATATGGACACCTTCCCCTTGTTTGTTCCTCCAAACGCCCACCGAGAAAGCCACATGCTTCTTTCCCATAGTTCCTCAATTTACTGAGAAATCGGCTGGGCATCTATTAGGCGGGTGGCCTTTCCCCTTCTCTGGCATAATTTTATCAATGGCCCGATGTGATTTGGTTCATGATGACCTTCGGCCTTGTGGGGACCCGGACTCCCTTCAATCCAAAGAAGCCTTGGTGGGTTGATCTTTGGTTAATGTAAATTCTTTGTATTCGTCCCATGATATTTTGTAATTTGGGGAAGCAATAAGTTCGAATCTGTTATCTCTTCGTTATCTGTCCCCTAAATTTCTGAAGTGTCGATCCACTTCCATTTCTGATTTCAATTTCACACCCCCGGCGAAATCTATCTTCTCGCCTTCCCGGGCTATATATACGGGCCACGGTTGTGGATCAAAAAACAACCCACTTCGTCTCAAACCTTCTGCATCCTTAGTATAGTTCCTACTTTTTCCGTAGGTTTGAGATCATGGAGAACAGCAAGAGGTCTGCTAAGGAGGCCCTCAATGGATCTTCATCATCGCGCCAGCGCCTTCATCGCTAAGAGGGTGCAACTTGGGCTGCCCCCATCGTTATGGAGTAGAGGGCTGATTCTGTTCAGCCTTTGGGGTCACCTTTAGCACCAATTCACCGCTAGCTTCCTTGCCACCCAAGGAGGTAGATCAATAATGATTATCTGCTAGCCTCCATCGATCGGACTGACTAGAATCTGGCTAGTTGCCTCTCCCTTTCAGAATCGGCTTTGGCCATGATTCAAGGCCGATCATCCCCTGAGGCCAGCCCGGTGGGATAAAGGTTAGCCAGAGCTAAAGCCAGAATCATGGGTGAGACATCTACCATAATTTTCCCTGTCTTCTTCTTAATTTTGCCTTCAAGAATTCTGATCATTCTTTCCTTAAATCTTTTTAGATCTAACTGCTCAATTGGAAAGCCTTCGATCAGCTGCGGATCACATGATGAGATTTGTCAATGCCAGGGGCACCATTCTAGTGGTTCGCTTGCATGACATCCCAAACCGTGTCAGGGAGGTCGCTCTTCATGGCGTTCGTCATGGTGCTGCCATGGCGTTGGCTGCTGCACAAGCCCGTTCTAGTCACAATCTTTGTCTTCTTCCTCACGGTTTTCTAGACATGGTGCATCCTGGGGAGCATGAGCGTTTGGTTGAGGATTTCTCTAGCGCCACCAACTCTGTAGCTTTCAACACCCTGGCCGATGATATAGTAAACAAAGTGTTTTCCGGCCCGTAGCTTGTAATAAGTGATATTTAGCAAACAACTTCCTCGTCTTGAGCAATTTTCCTTTGCTTCACACTTCATATTATACACATCACTTTGTCCGCATTTGTTTTGCTTCTATAGGCGATATACATCGTACCGGCTTTACTCCTTTAGGTTTATTTTTGCACTAGAGGCGATACCTTTCTGATATCGGCTATTGGAGCTGACAACCGAACAACTTGGTTATTAAGTATTAATCCAAACGCTACGGGTAATATTTCTTTAGATATTTCCCATTGATTGCTCGGCCAAATTCTTCCTCTCCTCTTAGTGTTTCCAAAATATAAGCATTACCAGGCGCACAACGCTTGACCCGATAAGGTCCTTCTCAGTTAGGTGACCATTTGCCGAATTTGCCGTCCTTTGATCCGATCAGCAATTTCACTTTCAAGACCAAGTCTCCCTCAGAAAATTGCTTAATCTTGACCTTTTTATTGTAATATTTTGCAATCCTCAATTTATTGGCTTCGATATTTTCGAGAGCACGTAGCCGAAGGCAACTCAAGTCCTCCAAGTTGTCTATCATAAGATTCTTGTAGACTTCGGTTAACAAATCATTCTGTAATGTAACACGCCTTGACACAGTCCGAACTTCCCAAGGAAGAACTACATTATGGCCATACACAAGTTCGTAAGGCGACATTTTAATTGATCCATGAGACCATGACAGGCCATCCTATATGCCCATAGTGCCTCATTAAGCGTTGAATGTCACTTCCTTGGCTATTCCTCAATCTTTTTCTTGATCGGCTTAATCATAATCTGATTGGACGCCTCTACCTGGCCATTAGCTTGAGCATAGTAAGGAGAGGAATTCAATAGCTTGATTCCCATACTGGCAGCAAAATCCCCAAACTCTTCTGATATGAACATTGTCCCTTGATCGATAGTTATAGTTTGAGGAATCCCAAAATGATACACAATGTGTTCCCTGACAAAATCAATCATGTTCTTTGAGGTTACCGTCTTCAAAGGAATTGCCTCAACCCATTTGGTGAAGTAATCTGTTGCTACCAATATGAATTTATGTCCTTTGCTTGAGGGTGGAAAAATATGTCCAATTAAATCAATTCCCCAACCTCAAAATGACTATGGCTTGATTATTGGATTCATGGCCGACGTAGGTGATCTTTGGACATTACCAAAACGTTGATAGTCCTGACACCCCTTGTAATATTCAAAACAGTCTTCCAATATCGTTGGCCAGAAATATCCAGTTCTGTGAATAATCCATTTCATTTTATAAGCCGATTGATGAGCTCCACATATCCCTTCATGTACTTCACCCATCAACACCTTAGCTTCTTCTTGATTTAAGCATTTGAGCAACACCCCATCAACAATTTTATAATATAACTGATCATCTAGCAAAACATATTTAGCCGATTTATACCTTAGCTTTCTGGTAACTTTCTGAGATGGATTTCTAAGGTAATCGACTATTTTGACTCTCCAATCATCATTCGAGGTTTCACTACTCAAGACCTCTTGAAACACTCGATATCCTGATGCACTTTGAGCTAGACGATTAGCTTCTTGGTTTTGTGCTCTCGGAATATGTTGGAAAGAGACAAGAAGAAATTCTTTGAGCAACCTTTGACATTCATCATAATACCGCTTCAAAGTTTCTTCTTTGCACTCATATAGGCTGATCAACTGATTAATAATTAACTGTGAGTCTCCAAATACTTCGATTGCTTCGGCCTTTACTTCGTGAAGAAGTTGAAGTCCCTTAAGAATAGCTTCATATTCCGCTTGGTTGTTGGTAATCACTGGCCCAGTTGGAAGAGCAAACTCAAAACTTGGCCCCCGAGGCAAAATAATAACGATACCAATGCCACCACCTTGCTTGCATGATGATCCATCAAAGAACAACGTCCAAGGCACCGGTTCTACATAATCAATGCTTGGTTTATGATGTTGGGTGACAAAATCGGCCATTATTTGTCCCTTGACTGCTTTAGCCGATTTGTACTTCAAGTCAAATTCCGATAACGTAAGAATCCACTCTCCCACTCTCCCATTCAGTATTGGCATTGATAACATATGCTTAATCACATTGGCCATGGAAACAACTATACACTCAGCCGATAATAAGTAGTGTCGTAGCTTAGTGCAAGAGAAATATAAGAACAAGCATAACTTTTCAGTGGGAGAATATCTTGTGTCTAGATCCAGTAGTCTTCTACTTAGATAGAAAACAACTCTTTCTTTTCCTTCAAATTCTTGCATCAAGACCGATCCAATTGTCTTGTCATCAGTCCGATATGTATAACTTAAAAGGCTTACCTTGCTGAGGAGGGACCAGCACAGGTGGACACTTCATGCATTCTTTTATCTCTTCAAACGCCTTTTGTTGTATGTCACCTCACTTGAATTCTTAATCATTTTTCAACTTCAACAAGGGAGAAAATGATAGGATCCTTTTCGACAAATTTGAAATGAATCTTCTGATGAAATTGATCTTACCAAGAAGATATTGCAACTCTGTTTTATTAGTCGAGGGAACTGCCTCATCAATTGCTTTTATGCTTTTTTGACCAACTTTGATTCCTCTCTCGTGGACCATGAATCCTAAGAATTGTCCAGCTGATACTCCAAAAGCACACTTATTAGGATTCATCTTTAGGCCATGTTTTCTTATGCATTCTAGGGTTTCTCACAAATCAGCTAGGTGCTCTTTGTACCCTTTGGATTTTATCATTATATCATCGATGTAGATTTCAACAATCCTACCGATCAACTTATTAAAAATACAATTCATTGCCCTTTGATAAGTTGCATCAGCATTCTTCAGACCAAAGGTCATCACAACCCACTCGAACAGACCGATTACGCTAGGGCACCTGAAAGCGGTCTTTCTATGTCTTCCTCAGCCATGAAAATTTGGTTGTATCCTGCATTGCCGTCCATGAAGCTAATAACCTTGTGCCTGGCTGCTGCATCCACTAACATATCAGCTATCGACATCGGATAACCATCCATGGGTGTGGCTTTGTTCAGATCCCTGAAATCGATGCAAACTCACAATTTTCCATTCTTCTTATATATAGGGACAACATTCGATATCCACTCTGCATATCGGCATGGTCGGATAAATTTTGCTTCCAGTAACCTTTTAGTTTCCTTTTTGATATCATCGAGCATGTTCAGGTTGAATCTCCTTAGAGCTTGTTTAAACAGCCGATATCTAGGTTTGATTGGCAACCGATGTTCAACAATTGACCGGTCTAGACCAGGCATCTCATAGTATTCCAAAGCAAAGCAGTCTTTAAATTCCTTTAATAGATCAACTAATTCTCGCTTATACTTCGGATCCAACTTAGCACTTATGTATGTCGGCCTAGGTCTATCTCCAGAACCAATATCTACTTCTTCTAATTCATCAGCCGACGTGAAGCCATATCCTAGTTTGCCATCTGTACCATCGATTGGATTATCCATTAAGACAAATTTTTAAAGCCGACTGCATGCATCGGCTGTTGGCTTTCACCATTAACTCTAATGAAGCCTCCTTCTCATAACTTGCTAGAAAAGCATTTGAAGTCTCCTAGTTCCCAGAAGACTGGATCGGCTATTGCGATGCTCACAGACTCATCAGCACGAACTAGTTCGACATCATCTCCATGCCATTGAATCAAACACTGATGCATGGTTGATGGCACACAACAGTTCATATGAATCCAATCACGACCAAGGAGCAAACTGTACGACCCTTTTCCATCGATGATGAAGAATGTGGTGAGCAGAGTCTTACTCCAAATTGTTAGTTCGACGTTTATTGCCCCCCAGGTTTTAGATGCATTACCTCCAAAATCCTTAAGCATCATGTCAGTCTCAATCAGATCTCTTGGTCCCTTGCCAAGTTTACGAAAAGTGATGTAAGGCATGAGATTGACAGAAGCACCTCCGTCTATGAACATCTTGTTCATCGGCTTCCCATCAACAAACCTTTCATATATAAAGCCTTTAAGTGCTGATGCTTGACTGGTTTATCAAATATTTCTTGTTGTACAACCGTCAACTTGGCAACTATTTCTTCATACTCTGATTCATCAAAATCTGAATATACTTCTTGATCTGCCGGAGCTTTGAATTTTGATGGCAACAGAAAAGCCATTTGGATATTAGCTGATGGTTGCTTTCTATCGACTGTTTGCTTAGTACACCACACTTGAGGTTTACCTGGATGCCTGAGCCTGTTCCCAACTCTTTATTCCTTAGGCGTTGCACCCTTCTCTTCTAGGCTTCTTGTCAAACCTCCTGGACACCATTGGCCTTCCTGCCAAACATATTTTCTTCTGTTGCCTTCTTCTTCATAATCAGCCCAGTCTTGGTCAACAACTCGTTTTCCATGTCGACTATGAACACTTTCCATTTTTTAAGCGCCGATCCATGTTATTATGATGATATACATCTTGAGCAAGGATAGACCGGTGGTTGGTTTGAGATTGCCTACACTCCCAATACTGATTGCTGCATTCTGGACAGTCATGTCTGGTAGGCAACTTCAAACCTTCATTCTAGCAATGTCTAAGAAATGGACAATTCCAATGTGATTCGACTTGTTTCCTTTCATACCTCTCTTCTTCTAGTTGACGCTGGTATGCTTGATCCTTTAACCAACGCTGATACTCCTTTTCCTTCTGTCGCTGCCACTTATTCAATAGGATCCGAGATGTAACTCGCGGCTTTGTCGCCCCATCTTTTGACGTTTCTCCCTGCTCATATCGACTCTTTTGCTTATCGCGACATCTCTTAATTTCCCTGTATTCATCGGCCTATATTTGCCTCTTGGGATCGATTGTTCCAGCTTCTCTAGATTTGGTTGATGTTAGGACCTTAGTTTTTCCTTTGAGTAGCCTAGCATCAACCATGTTTTGATCTCCTGGGAAAGGATTATCATCAACTTTCATTTTCCGAGGCGTATCTAATTTAATCCTCCCTTGCTGAATAACCCTCTGTATATGCTGCCGGAAAATTCTGCATTCATTAGTGGAATGAGAAGTAGCATTATGGAACTTGCAGAACTTCTTATTCTTCAACTGATCAGGGGGCAACATAACATGATTATTCGGGCAACTTGATCTGTCCCCTTCTCAAGCCAAGAAATCGAAGAGCTTGTCTGATTTTGTGACATCAAAGTCATAGCTCTCCTCAACTCCTCTTCCCCAAGGATTTGGCACCATTACTGTTTTCTTGCACCAATTCCATTCAGCCGTAGCAACCTCTTCTTCTTCATCTTCATAGCCATCATCGACTGAGTATGGATTGTAAGCTTCGGCCACTGTGGTACTCTTCTGAAATTGGGTATCTCTGCGCATACTCTAGAATTGGCTATTGAGCGTTGCCACTCATTGAGCCAATTGACCCAAGTTATCAAATTCTTGTCTCAACAGTTTCTTTTTCCACATTGGCAGCATTCCTTGAATGGCTAAAGCAGCTACTTGATCATCAGCCAAGTTTAAGGAGAAGCACAAGTTCCAAGTTTCTCGGAACCTCTGAAGAAACTCAGTGCCCGATTCATTAGTCTTCTGCCTTATAGTTGTCAGATTGGTAATCTTCTTTTCTCCAGTCCTAGTGTAAAAATATATATGAAACTTCTTCTCTAGGTCAGCCCAATTGGCGATGGAATTGACTGGCAGCGATGAAAACCAAGTGAAGGCTAGCCCTAACAGGGACAAGCAGAAGAAACAAACTCAATGGGCATCCTCAACTGATGCCTCACCCAACTGCGTAACATACCGACTGACATGTTCTATCGTGCTTATACTGTCTTGGCCAGTGAACTTAGCGAACTCTAGGAGTCTATAATTTATGGGAAGAGCAACCAAAGCATACCATTCTAGATATGGGCGTTTGTACGAGAAGGTCAGCCCTTTTGGCTTCAGACCAAACTGATTCTTCATCATCTCGATCACCTTTAGCAACAACTCATCAGCTTGTGGATTTGGATTTCTCTGCACCTGCTGACCCATCTGTGGATTGAAATCCCATGTGCCTTGATACCCTAGATTCGGAATCATGTGAAGGGTGTTATAATATGTTCCATAGTGATATCCTTGTCGTATCTCTATCTGTTGGGTCCTTTGCTGGCTTGCTGCTTGAAGCCTCTGATTGTAGACATGAGGATCTATATCTCTATGGATCCTTTGAATTGATGGTGCTATTTTTTGAGCCGATGACGGTATGTGGCCTGATATGCCAAAATTAACCACCTGGTTTTGATCTTGCCTCGCCTGGCTGTTGCACACTGCTAGTACCGATGGTCCAAGATTATACTGGTATCTGATTAGTAGTAGTACCTTGAGCTTGTTTAGATGAACCCTGAACTGCATGTACATCACCATTACCAGCTTGGTGCTGCTTCTTGATGGCTGGTACCTGACTTGATTAGTCCCTTGGGTCGATGAATGTGGAATATTGTAATAAGCCAGCCCAACTTGACCAACTAGAAACCCATGAATCGCTTCTTTCATGGCGTTGTGGAACGTGTCCAAGAAAGCTTCATTATGGCTTGACATGGCATCACGAACAGATTTGTCTACAACTTCCGTAAAGAAACTGCCTTGTCTTCAGCGTCAACTGTATCTGTCTGCCCGTGTAATAGAACTCTTGGTAGTGGAAATTTCTGAGCAATTATGTTGTCACGTGTTTTGGTGTAGGACAACAAACATTTGTTCTGAAATTCTTCTGTAGCTTTGCTGATGATATCTTTATCTCCATCAGGTAGGTCTTCGTAATGTACCATAAGGATGTCGTTGTTGTTGTGAACCGCCATGATGATTGTGGGGTCCCACCGAGCGTGCCAGAAACATGTGTCAGCACGAAAATTTCATCCCGTGCCTAGGGCACACGAGCAAGCCGGAAGGGTCCGCTCGATGGAGCTGGAGATCCGCCTAGCTTCAGCGCAGGGATGGTCGATCCTACGCACTCCTCCCGAGATGTGCCAGTCAATTTGACCCTGCAATTGACATGGAGAGAAAGTTTATCAGTAATTTAGGGCGGAACTGTGCCGGTGTTGCCAGACTAGTCCCGAATGTGCGGCTCTGAGAGCCGATATGAAAGGAGATCGACTAAATAGTCGATTCCTAGCATATTCATAAGAATAAATCAAGTCAAAGCTCATGGGGTTGTATAAGAAGAATCGGTTATCGTTTAGGATGAATATTATTTAGACAAATGTTGGTCAATGGTAATAAGATGTCAACAGTATTTAGTTTATATTGAGCCAATAACTATGAGTAACCGAACCCCTTTATAAAAGAAACAATTCATCATCATTCAACCATTTAATAGAGATAAATCAAATGAACATATTAGATCTCATCTATCGCTATGACCAGTGGGGCATGAGGCAGAATCATGCAGGTCATAGAAACAACAATAGACTCGATGACCCTAACTTATTACTAATAACAGTAGGGCATGAGGTAGAATCATGCATGCCATAATACAATAATAAGATCATGGGGCTAATACATCTTTCAACCTATTGCTACTTCAACGGTCTCGTGACGTAAACTGTTCGTGAAAGCACTCGATATCGGCTAAAACAGCCGATTCAGGCATAGCGCACAGTTAAGGTCATGTCCTTTTAGGAACAGATCTACCAAATAATGATCCCCACTCCACAGTGCTAACAGTGGGGTGTGAGGCAGAATCACATAGGCCATGATAACGGGCCATGGAACAGTTTTTGCTAGCCAATAGATCTACTCAAGATCAGACATGCCTTAACCGCACGCTATGCACGATCAAGATTGATATAAAACAATCGATAAAACATAACTCATCATTTAAAGTGCAGATTAGATCAGTTTAGATTAACTAACGATGGGTTAAAAAGGATATAAGGCCGATCTAAATCAATCCCAATCGGGCGAAGTGATATTGTTGTAATTAAATAAATAACGGAAGCAATAAGCAATATTGGTAACTTAATGAATCTATCCGAAGGAACGCCACCCTTAGATAGAGCCAATAACTTGACCTTAATCTAGTTCGAGCGGTGGAGGTCGACCGGATCGATGCAGCCGTACGAACAGAGGTATAAGCCATGACGATACTTATAGACAAGCAGTGGAGGTCAACTGAATCGATGTAGCCATACTCACTAAAGAACTCACCAAGATCTACTCTACTCCTACTCCTAAGGGGTGGCCGGAGCCGAAAAAAGTAAATAACTTGTATTTGATTGATTGTGTGTCTTTTACAATAGCTGAGGTTTGATATTTATACTCGGAACCCTCGCATGACTCCTATCTAATCACAACTCACCACAATCTTTGGCCCTAGAGAAGACATTCCTAATTTAATATAACTTGGACTCTAATCTTTCCCTTTTTGTAGAGTCCAACCTGCTTTGTCCTGGCGCCGATCGTAGCCTTTGTCGTTATCTGCTGGCGCTACCTGAAGAAAGTCGATTTTAGTGTTGCATTCGAATCAGCTGGTTTCGATCTGCACGCAATTGATTTGGGTGTGCCAAGAGGGAAGTGAGAAGTTCGATGGACTTCGGGGAATTTAGAGACTTGGTATAGTTTTGGGTGTATTTCATGGGGTGCATCGTATTGGATCATGTCAATTGCCAAGTGGGTTAGTGAACACTATGGACCTAAATTCCCCTCCCCATGTTAGGTAACTAGATTTAATTTATTGCAATTTCAATTAGCATCTAGTTCCTTTTCATGCCTAGGTTTGCATTTGCATGTTTAATCTTTTGTCTTGCACACACTAGGTATATCTTATGGTAGGCTTGCTCGGTTTCACTCTTAACCCTTGGAGCAAACCTACATGGTTTAAATTGTTTAGGAGCATGACACATAACTTGTTTTATAATTGTTCATCTAATAGGTGCCAAAGTCCAAATTGTAGATAATTTCTCCCGAATATCACCTTCGAAAATGATTCTCACATTCATGTGATGTCATCTTTCAAGTGGTATTTTTTATTCTAAAATCAATGTGCATGTCTCCTACAAGTATTCCATACTTGTGTGCACAAATTTATTGGAAGGTTACTCTACAAGTTGGATGCTTTGAGACTAACACCTTTTCAAGCTTATCATGTGTGTAGTAGTCTCATTGCAAGGAAAATGGAGTCCCCAGAGTTAAGCATCATACTTCAAATACCCACCACCTATTGCAAGTGGTATAAATGAAATTGGTTTCCACATGTGGTATTTCTAAACCGATATCATCATGTTGATTTCACTTTGGTATTTATATGCTTTCCACATGTGGTATTTCTAAACCGATATCATCATGTTGATTTCACTTTGGTATTTAAATGAAATTGGTTTCCAATTATGCATAAACTACATTCTTCATCATATGTATGCATATATTTAGGGGGAGCTTAGTCTATGTAATGTGAGAGTCAAATTTTGTGACCTATTCCACTCCACATACAAATGATCATATAGTTTGATCCTCCCTTGTGCTACTAATATCTTCCTTTTCGGTGTTTGATTCCAAAGGGGGAGAATTTGTAGGACCAAAAGCAAGCCTGTCGGTATGAAAAGTGACCAACAAGTAAATATTTGTAGTTTTGTCATGCGTTGTGATCGGATGTGACCTAGCACTCAATGACACAAGGTTTATACTGGTTCAGGCAACGTGCCCTACGTCCAGTTCTAGTCGGTCGGTGACTTTATTCCTGAGCCCAGGTGCTCGAAGTTTGCTGTGGGGTTACAAACGAGTGGGAATTAGAAGGGGGTGTTAAAGGTCCGGTCGAGCTCTGGACCAAAGGGCCAAGAGTGAGCTCCTACGTGCGATAAGTATTAGAACGTATGCTCTATGTAGCTTTAGAGTTCTAGAGCTATGGAGCCATTTGAGTGCTCAGAACGTCTAAAGCCTAGCAGAGAGAGAGTCAGAATGACCGTCCTCTGTTGGGAGAGAGCGCAACCCCTTTTATAGGTGAAGGGGATGGCCTTACAAGTGTGTGAGAGAGAGTGCGTGGTCGTGTTTTTCTAAGTCTTGTTGCCGACGTTGTCGGGTACAAGATGGTCGTCGGCGCCCACAATACTGTTTATGTCAGACGCATGTGGCAGGCTTTACCGTGTTCGCCTGGTATGGCAAATGATGGCGCCCACAACACTGTTTGGGTTCTAACTTGCCTAGAAGGTTGCAGAGCACCCTTCTAGCATGGCCTGGTGGTACTGTCCTATAGGTATGTAGGGTACGGTCCTCGGTATTGCGGTTGACTTGAGCGCCTTGCCTTATCTGCTCTGCCTGATTCTTGGGTCCTCACCGAGCGGGCGTCCCTGGTCGGTCGTTCCCAGTCGGCTCCGACCGCGTTGGTCGAAGAAGAGCTATAAGCAGAGGTTCGGCGTATTCCCGGTCAGAAAAGTGGGTCGAAGTCAGAAGCAAGTGTTGTCCCCTCCTTGGCCATGCCTTCTAGTTGGAGACTGGATCGCTCTTCCGGTCTATCGTTAGGTATCTGCGCTAGCCCATTAGTCACGCGTTGTTGTAATGCCATCTGCTGGACCAAGCTTTTGCTGGGAAGCGGACCCATTGGGAACCCTGGGTTTGTGAACCCGACAAAGCCCGATCATAATAATTTACAAGTGGTAATGGTCTGAGAAAGGGAGGATAGTGGATTATGGAGTTAGGGGGTGGCTTAAATCCATAATGCCACATGGGGACATTTGCAAGGGCAAGATAAGTTTCCAAAGATGTTTACATGTGGTATCTTTTAGCATCATATAACCTTGCCCTTTGCATTGTATCCTAGCAAGTAAATAGTTTTTCAATTCCAAATTTTTTATTATTTGCTTGTTTTTGTCATGTTGTCATCAATCACCAAAAAGGGGAAGATTGTAAGGAAAATGGACCCTAGGCCCATTTACTTTGGATTTTGGTGTTTGATGACCAACACAACCAAATTGGACAAATGAATTTGCAAGTAATTATTTTGTAGTTCAATAGGGTGCAAGACGTGACTCGGACGAAGGCAACATGATGATCCCACGATCAACACCATAAGCAAGACCCTTGAAGCATAAGAGAAGACCCAAGATATCAAGCATAGTCCAAGCACGAAGATGGGAACCAAGCTGGACGCAAGATCGTGAAGAAATGAGCTCGGCAGAGGTGACTGGATGCGGCCCTTATAGGGTCCAGACACGTCCGATTTGTTGCTCGGCAACAGCAGGCATCAGCAGCTATGATAGGACGTTGAGCAAAGCAGTGACCAGACGCACCAACAAAGTTTGTGGTGTGGCCACCACTGTGTACCGGAGGGAATAAGGCCCGCGACGTTTTGGGCGGAAGCTTGATAGTGAAGACGGCGGGGAGCATCCAGGAGAGGCTTGCCGGAAGGCATGTCGGAGACCCACTTGCGCATGGGGAAGCCCCAAGGCTATCCACAGAGTTACCCAACCGGGAGCTTGGCCCTTGCGAGGGGCTCCAACGAGGACTAGGGGGAAGCTTGCGCACTTGTTGATACCTCGGTAAAAATACCAGAGTCGTCGATGGGAGTTTGCATATCTCTACTTTACTCTTTAGCTTCCGCATTTACATTGTTTGCATAACTCCTTTTTACAGTAGAGATAGCAACACACTAGCAAAACTGTAGTTGCAGATTTAGATAGTTTATCTTTTGCATAGATTTTGACTAGGTGAAATTAGAGGCCTTAGTTAGAGTTAGTGTTTTAAGTTGCCTAATTCACCCCCCCTCTTAGGTGTCACGGTCCCTTACAACACGAGACTGGCCTATCCGCCTATCTGATAAGTGGCAGGGGAAAGATTCAGCTACCCTTTCGCACCGAAAGGCATAGGGCCCGCAGTCTCGGCCTCTTCGCCATTCTCTACTATCTCAACATCCGTGTCAGTCTCTTCGACCGTTGGATTGGGTGAATGCGCATGTTCATCTATAGCATGGTGCTCTGGCATCATGTTATCATTTTGCCCTTGTGAAGAGTCAGTCAATATCCAATCCATTTGGCTCTGCGAACGGGTACGCGACTCTAAACTAGAATCGCCAGATGAGCTACCGCTGGCCAAGCTATCACCAGACGATGACTCACTTGACATCTATCCAAGCCTACTACACATAAAAAGGTGAAACCGAAAAAGAGTAAAGAAACAAAAGGCAGCAATAGTAAAGGTATTGAATGAAATTGAAAATGAATGCAAGCGAAGAGAAACTCACGTTGGGAAGCTAGCGAAGAGTGGAGTCCTGGCAACACCGGCAAGCGAAAGTTGAGGAGCGAAAGAATGTCTTTCGCAGAGACTGAAGGAGCAAAAGAGCGCACGGCTCTCCCCTTCCAGGGAGGGCTTATATAGGACTCCCGCAGGTAGCACGCACACCGAGGAACCTAAAAGGATCAAGATGCCAAGAGGGGGGTGAATTGGGCAAATTCTAAATTTCTTTCAATAATTAAGCCCTACACTTAGCCCATTTCACCCCCCTTGTGCCTAGAAGTGTTTCTATTGTTCTACCGCACAAAAGTTTTGCACCCTAGGTTCCAATCCTACTCTAGCATGGCAATTCTAAGAATGTAAACACATGAATTGAATTGCTCAAATGTAAATGCTCAAAGTAAAGAGAAGGAGAGGAATGCGGTGATGTTTTTTCGAGGTATTGGAGAGTCGCCACTCCCCACTAGTCCTCATTGGAGCACCCGCACAAGGGTGTAGCTCCCCCTTGATCTACTCAAGGATCAAGTGCTCTCTAGGGGCTATTTCTTTAACACTTTGTCATGGTGAATCACCCACAACCGCTCACACCATAACTTGGGTCATCCACAAGCTCCGTCGGATGATCACCAACCTTTTAATCACCACCGAGACATCTAGGTGATGGCGATCACCAAGAGTAACAAGGACAAAATCTCACTTGACCAAGACAAGCATAATGAGAAAGGTGGATGCACACTTGCTAGTCCCTATGCACTAATGAGGTCCTTGATCTTAGATTATCAAATCACAATCACCCCACTAGGCTTTTGCTCTCCCTTGCACTCCAAAGGTGTTTCTCAGCTGAATAAATGGGCAAGAGAGCTAAGTTGGATGAGTAGGAGAAGTATATATACTCCCCACTTTAAAACATAACCGTTATTGTCCAACTCAGTAGTTTTCGGGGTGACTGGACGCACCGGTTTAAGTGACCAGACGCATCCGGTCAGTAGCCAATGGCTATGTGGCGTCAGCCTCTCAGGGAAGGCTATTAGAGTGACCTGACGCTGGCCAGCGTCCGGTCAACATCCAACGGACATGTCCGGTCAGGAATTTTGGTCTCTGGACCCTCTCTGATGTTGACCTGACACTGCAAACTCAGCATCCAGTTGTTTACTGTTCAGCGTCCGGTCCTCCCTGACAGCGAGGCCCTGATGCTATAGATATGACTAGAGGCGTGTCCAGTTCCAATCACTATGCAGTGTCTGGTCGCTCCTCGACTTTTGCTATGCGCGCTGATCACTGACCGGACGCAGCACCTGTGAGTTCGATCATCACTAAAATAGCGTCCGGTCAACATTTGACCCTCCATTCACTTCCAATTCAAAATCCTTTGTGAATGAGGTTGAAACCAATTGATCTTTGGGCTATTCCTAAGCTACCTAATGCTAAGTTTGACAAGTGTGCACCACACCTAACCCATGAGACTCACCTAGGTCAAGATACTAGTTCATACCCCCCTTAATAGTACAGCCAAATGAAAAACAAAGTCATAAACTATTCTATGTGTCTCTCCAACGCTAAACGACACTTAGAACTAGTCTGTCCTTAACATTGTCGTCCATCCTTTGGAAGCCAAAATGATTTCCATTGATAGAGGCACAAAAACCACAATTGCCCAAACAATCATCATTATCATGACCTAACTCAAGTTCCCTCTATAGAACACACTTGAGTCACAGTAATCTCATGTTGTCATTAATCACCGAACCTCAACTAGGGGCCTAGATGCTTTCAGAACTATCGCGATGGTTTGTCTACCATCAAGACGGTTCAAATTCCGCAAAACATAGCTGCGGCACACAAACCAAAAAATGGGATTAGTTAGTCGTGTCTTCCAAAAAAAATTAGGTCAAATCAGTCCTCCACTCTCCCTAGGGGACGACGTCTAAGCCCTACGGCAAGATCGTTCGGCTAACAGCCAGGACATCCACACGAGGTGAAAGCCATTCGGGCGATGTCGAGGGGCTAATGTTGGGGGCATGCCAAGCCTTTGGGCACCCCCACGGGGCTCATACATCATCGTCCCATATGCAGCCACCATTTCGCTGTGGTGAAATGAATCGAAACGCGCAGAGATGAGAGAGGAGCCTAGAGCGTGGCTCATGTATCATTTACCATTTTCACCAAGACAAAAATATGGCCTAGTGTTCAGTGGGGGCCGGTTGCCTTGTCACCAAGGCAGAAGGGCTAGCCCTACATCCTACAGGGATCATTGCCTTTTTGCCAAGGCGAAAAGATGGCC
The DNA here is from genome assembly GCF_019320115.1 of Miscanthus floridulus. Lineage (NCBI taxonomy): Eukaryota > Viridiplantae > Streptophyta > Magnoliopsida > Poales > Poaceae > Miscanthus > Miscanthus floridulus. The sequence continues at coordinate 94,672,791 of NC_089595.1, read as the reverse complement.
TTGAATCGAGCGGAGGCTGTTGTCGTTCTGCCAAGGCAAGATATCAGGTGCGTAGGGTCCAAGCGGTCTAGGTGTGGGCCCACTCCTTTCCCTTGGGTGAAGAGGTGCATGTGAGGCGACAGGTGTGGTAGTCATTCAGGCCTTTTCGCCTTGTTGAATGCTTGGAGCTTGTCTATGCATCTAACCTTGTAGGTTTTCACCCGGAGGAGAGCTCACCAGGAGACAGGGTGCCGACAACCACGATCCACTAGGGGCCGCTCGGTCGGCAAAAAGGCAACAAGGCACGGGGACTAGAGGGCCGGCGCTACCCAGGGTGGGCAATACCTCTAAAAAGGCAAACAAGCCCGGGGAGAACGGGAATATTCCTCAAATACGTAGTAGTTGTAGGGGCAGTATTATCCATGGAAAGCCTACGGACATGTATAAATAGCCCCCGAGGCGGGGATTGTAAGGCCAATACCATTGTTTCAACATGAATACATCTGTAGTGTTCCCCCACTTTGTATTCGCTTCGGTTATCTGTTTGCTTGATTTCCTCGCGTAGCGACCTGGTGTTAGAATGCTAAGGCCTAGAACAACACCAATGAACAATTAGGTTGCCTTTTCTATGGTGGGCACGCCTATACGCCAGTGTTGTAAACGCTTTGATGCTTTATTCTCGATAAAGTGGGGGAAACCTTTTCTCTAAAAAAACATTGGTTAAATTGTGAACTTAAATGGCATTGCCTGGTTTTATCATCCCTTGACAGAACTATTGCTCATCAAAGCTCATGAATTCGGTTTATTAAGGATGGTGATGCAAACACAACTCTCTTTGACATGCAAGATGGGTTTTGGAAGAGGAAAAATTATATATATATATATATCCCCAAACTTTTACATGGTGCTCGGGTCCTAGTGTCTCAAGGATGAGAAACATGATGTAATGTTTGACTACTTTGATGGGTTGCTTGGTACGGCGCTGCCATGGTCTACTACACTTGATCAACCTTTCTTCCATAGGGAAGGCATGGACCTTTTAGCTATGGACATTATAATAGAGGAGGATGAAGTATGGGACACAATCAAACCAATGTTGGATGATCAAGCTCCAAGGCCAGATGGGTACATAGGAAGATTCTATAAAGCTTGTTGGCAAGTTATCAAATCAGATTTTATGGTGGCATCATAACACTTTTTCCGTGACCGTACCATAAGGCATGTTTTTCATTAAGAGAAAGTAGAGTTCAAAAAGGTAAAGGACTCGCAAGTAATCCTACACTTACCACAATAGTCCCAAAGATAAACTGAGCAACAAGAGAGAAGGTACAAGGACCCTCGTCCTCAACACCCAACAAACTGAACTTGTGATAAAGAAGACATCAACACAGTGGTAATTTACAAAGCAGTCAAACCACGGTTGTGAAGCATCTACCTAGAGCAGCAGTAGCGGCCGCCATAGGAAAGACCAAAGTGACCTCGACTGCAAAGCAACCGCCAAGGAAACCAGCACGACGGTGGTGGCAAAGCATCCACCATGGAAGAACATCGACCAAGTATCCACCAAAGACAAGACAAACAACAGTAGCAGCAAAGTATCTGCTATGAAAGTTGAACCACGGTGGCAAAGCATCCACAAGAGAAGAGACCTACAATGGCAAAGTATCTGCTCAGCAATAACAAGCGACATCGGCGCCAAAGCATCCGCCAGAGAAGAGACCTGCAGCGGCACAATATCCTCTCAGCGAGAATCGACGACATCGGCGACAAAGCATCCGTCAGAGAAGGGTAACATAACATTGGCAGTAAAGTATCCGCAAGAGGACCACTGTAAGACAAACAAAAGTGTTAAAAGATATGAAGCACGCATAGACACACCGAATAGGTCTACAGGTAGACGGGTGACGTGGCACGACCACAAGCGCGCGACAACAACCACATGCGACAAGGAAGGGGTAGGCAGCCCCCCGTGCACCATGTCAAGGGAACATCCAAGACAACGCCTCCAAGGAGGGACACGTTGCAAATAGTGCCATTGTTGCCTAGGTTTTCACTTGGAAGATCTACAATAAGAGAATAGAAGGTGCATCGACAGATGCCTCTAAGGAGGAAAACGACGTCCAAAATATGTCGCCGTCATCGGCCTCACAGCAAGGCTTTCGCCAAGCACCTACCTCTCTCCCAAACCACAACATGCACATGACCAATCATGTATAGACACCATGGTCGCTGAGCATGTCACCATGGGCATGAAGAGGAGCACATGGGGTGCGTGGTGCACCACCGGAGGTGGGGGAGACCGGATCCAGCCTTGAAGGCCCAAAACCCACGACCTCGCAACTGACAAGGCTAGGCACCGGAGCATGATATGGAACAAAAGAATGTAGAGAAAGGGAGGAAAGGGGTGGTGGGCGAGCATCCTTTGTCGTGGCCGCCATGGGTTGCCTCTGAGTCGCTTACGCGTTAAGGCAAGCAACGGTGGCAGTTGGAGGGAGTTTTGGGCGTGACGGTGAGTCACCCCTCCCATCGCTTGCGAGTGACGTAGAGGGGTCCCAAAAATGTATCTAGCTCATGCCCTTTGCTTTTAGCATCATAACACTACAACAAGGGGATGCTAGGAAACTTTGGTTGCTTAATTAATTCGGCTTACATCACTCTAATACCCAAGAAAGAGGAGGCTCTCCTGCCAAAAGACTTTCAGCCGATCAGTTTGATGCGCACTAAATAAAATGGCACCTCGACATGCCACATCGGACGATGGTAGATCTTGCAGTTGAGATCAAGCCCCTCGACAATAGAGCCTACCACGTCGAACAAGGGTGGAGCTCAAGCCCCTCGCCAATAGAGCCCCTCCTGATATTTCTAAACATACGAGAGAAAGAAGTTAAGTGTATGAAGGCACATATATTATAGGCTCATGAGGCTCTCTCTATATAGTCATCTCTACTAATGTAGTAACATGGTAGCAAAGCCATGGATTAGGGTTAGGACTAGACCGATCTAATCCACGCATGATCCATTTTTCCTCATGGGATCCTTCCTCTGCTTCACACGTGTCCTCTGCTCGTGGCCCTTGCTCATGGCCCGTTAATGGGAATGGGGATCTAGATCTTCCGTCAGGTAGCGGTAACTATCATTGTGGTGGAGAATGACACACCGATCCGGCTTCAGATTGAAAGATCAAACCCTACAATCTTAGCACCACAACTCCTCTGGTTATCAACCGAGACACGGATCCGGTTGACCTCACCAAGAAGGCTAATCCCTGCCTACACAACGAAGAACGCAAGCAAGAATAAGAAAGAAAGCAACCAAATTGCAGATGATTGATTAATCTCATGAAGTTGGGGTCTCACAAACCGATGAACGGCGAAACTGTTCTTAATAGATTAATCTAAGCAAAACCCAAAACCTAATGATGATGGTGGCATATGATTATAAAGGTCTTAGGGTCATCGCCTACCCTAGACACGCCCCCTAATGAGCCCAAACACGATTGAAAGGTCCTAATATGGCTAGAGGGGGGTGAATAGCCTATTTAAAAATCTACAAATCAACTAGAGCAATTTGATTAGTATGACAAATAGCGTAATGCAAACTTGCTCTAGCTCTACAAGGGTTGCAAGCCACCTATCCAACAATTCTAGTTGCAATGATTACTTAGGCACCCAAACTTGCTATGTAACTACTCACTAAGAGCTCAACTAAATGAATGTAAATAATAAAGCAAGCTCTCAATTCTAATTACACTAAAGAGCTTGTATCAACTAGTTTGCAAGAATGTAAATAAGTGAGTAGGGTGATTATACCGCCGTGTAGGGGATGAACCAATCACAAGATGAAGATTAAGCCAATCACCGGGAGAATGCAAATGACAAGAGACAACCGATTTTTCTCCCGAGGTTCACGTGCTTGCCAACACGCTAGTCCCCGTTGTGTCGACCAACACTTGGTGGTTTGGCGGCTAAGAGGTGTTTCACAAACCTTGTCCACACGATTGGACACTGCAAGAACCTACCCACAAGTGAGGTAACTCAATGACACGAGCAATTTACTAGAGTTACCTTTCGGCACTCCGCCGGGGAAGGTACAACTCCCCTCACAATCACCGAAGGCGGCCATGAACAATCACCAACTCGTGCCGATCCTCCACCGCTGCTCCAACCATCTAGGTGGTGGCAACCACCAAGAGAAACAAGCAAAATCTGCAGCACAACACGAATACCAAGTGCCTCTAGATGCAATCACTCAAGCAATGCACTTGGATTCTCTCCTAATCTCACAAAGATGATGGATCAATGATGGAGATGAGTGGGAGGGCTTTAGCTAAGCTCACAAGGTTGCTATGTCAATGAAAATGTGCAAGAGTTATCCCTTGAGCCAGCCATGGGGCTTTAAATAGAGCCCCCATCAAATAGAGCCATTATACCCCTTCACTGGGCATAACGCGGGCTGACCGGACGCTGCAGTCCAACTGACCGGACGCAGCACCGGACGCTCCGGTCGTGAATACCAGACACGTCTGGTCGGCATACCGGATGTGTCCGGTAGCCCCAGACTGCCACGTGTCCGGTTTAAATCATCATAGCCGTTGCCACGTATTCTGCCAATGACCGGACGCTCACACCGGACGCAGACACTCAATTGACCGGACGCTCCACCGTCGACTCTGGTCGAGTCCAGTAAGCCACTAGGGCCGACCAAACGCGTCTGGTAGAGACTGACCGGACGCTGAGCCTCAGCGTCCGGTCGAGTACAGTAAGCACCCATGGATGACCGGACGCGTCCGGTCACACCGGACCGGACGCTGCCAGCATCCGATCGACTTCACTGCGGAACACTGCCTTTGTTGAAACATACCGGACGTGTCCGGTATGGCGACCAGACGCATTCGGTCGCTGAGTCTGTCGCCGAATACCGGACGTGTCCGGTCATCATACCGGACGCGTCCGGTCACTCTGTAAACAGCGTGACTAACTCCTTTTCGACTCTATCTCCTTCACCCTTGCTCAAATGTGCCAACCACCAAGTGTATCACCTTGTGCACATGTGTTAGCATATTTTCACAAACATTTTCAAGGGTGTTAGTACTCCACTAGATCCTAAATGCATATGCAATGAATTAGAGCATCTAGTGGCACTTTGATAACCGCATTTCGATATGAGTTTCACTCCTCTTAATAGTATGGCTATCTATCCTAAATGTGATCACACTCGCTAAGTGTCTTGATCACGGAAACAAAAGTGGCTCCTACAATTTTATCTTTGCCTTGAGCCTTTTGTTTTTCTCTTTCTTCTTTTCCAAGTTTAAGCATTTGATCATCACCATGTCATCACCATTGTCATGATCTTCGCCATTGCTTCATCACTTGGAGTAGTGCCACCTATCTCATAATCATTTTGATAAACTAGGTTAGCACTTAGGGTTTCATCAATTAACCAAAACCAAACTAGAGCTTTCAATCTCTCCCTTTTTGGTAATTGATGACAACCCTTTCACAAAGATATGAATTGGGATTTTATTGAATTCACATTGCTTGCCCAAGCATATCTACCATGTGTAAAAGAATATGGACAAGTTTCATGAACTCCAAATGGTAGTAATTGCTCCCCCTACATATGTGCTAAGAGTTTGGATTGTAGCTTGCACATATGCTTAGATAGGAAATATAGGAGTCAATTTCTACCAAATGATGCTAAGGTATAAGAGATGGACCTTTGAAGCGTGATACCAATCGGAGTGCACCAATATACCATCCTTAGCACCATTAGTAACTAGACATACACTAAAACTAGAATACCCCATGAGATCAACATTAAAAGCAAGGGTCTAGTTTCCATAGAATGAACATAAGTCTAGTTACTTTAGCCTATGCATGCTAGTTTTTCATTTCATCATTCAAACCTATAACTAGCATACACCACACAAGCATGGATATTGAAATTAAGAACTTGTAACATGCAAGCAAATATATGAAATGTTCATTCAAATGCATCATACAAGTTTATGAGCTTGCTCCCCCTACTTGTGTGCTCAAAATTTTAATTGATCCCTTTCCTTTATCATATCTCTCCCCTATCACTCATATCTTTGTTTCTCTCCCCCTTTGTCAACAATTAGCACAAAAGGTGAGCTCAAATTATAGATAGGTTGGAGTGAAACCATGTGAAATGAGGATCATTTTCCCAATTTGGTTCAATTTAGATTACTTGCAAAAGATATTTAACTCGGTTTGATCCAAGGACAAGCTTCTTCACACCTCCAAATAAGGGTTATCTTGTACCATGTTGAGTTAAACACTTATAGCTCATTTTCTAAATCAAACACTAGGTTTACAAGCCCACAAACATGTCATATGCTACTACTAGATCATTTCAAACATACAAGCAATAGTGGTACCATACAAGCATCAAATTCATTTGATTTTCATGAATGAGCCTAGGACATGATAGGAATGACTAGATGCACTAAACAAGTCCTTAGCAATGGATGGATGACATGTCAATCAACTTTACCTTGCTTTGCTCGAAGGAGAGGCATGTCATATAGTGGGGGTGCATCAACACATATTGGAGAAGTCAAGTATGTTCAATTCATTCCTTAGCTTGCAAAACCTCTTCTCATCAAGTGGCTTGGTGAATATGTTGGCAAGTTGATCTTCGGTGCCCACACTCTCTATGCAAATGTCCCCTTTTTGTTGGTGATCTCTTATGAAGTGATGACGGACATCTATATGCTTTGTTCTTGAGTGTTGAACTGGGTTGTTGGTGAGCTTTACGGCACTTTCATTGTCACATAGCAATGGCACTTGCTTGAACTTGATTCCAAAGTCACTCAAGGTAGCCTTCATCCAAAGTAATTGAGCACAACAACTACCGGCCAAAATGTACTCCGCTTCGGCGGTTGAAAGTGCTACACTATTTTGCTTCTTTGATGACCAAGACACAAGTGATCTTCCCAATAGTTGACATGTGCCCGATGTGCTCTTTCTCTCAACTTTGCATCCCGCATAATCGGAGTCCGAATATCCAATCAACTCAAATCTTGCTCCTTTGGGATACCATAATCCAACATGTTGTGTATGCTTCAAGTGCCTCAATATTCTTTTGGTTGCCTTCAAGTGACTTTCTCTTGGTGAGGCTTGAAATCTAGCACACATGCATACACTAAACATCACATCCGGCCTTGATGTGGTCACATAGAGTAGGCTTCCAATCATAGACCGATATTTCTTTTGATCCACCATGTTGCCACTAGCATCACTATCCAAGCTTCCACTTGTCCCCATTGGTGTACTAATAGCTTTACTATCATCCATTTCAAACTTCTTGAGCATGTCCTTGATATACTTGCCTTGACTCACAAATGTGCCATTCTTCATTTGCTTGATTTGAAGACCAAGGAAGTAACTAAGTTCTCCAATCATAGACATCTCAAACTCATTTGCCATCATCTTGCCAAACTCCTCACAAAATTCTTGATTTGTTAATCCAAAGATGATATCATCAACATAGATTTGTATTACAAATAAGTCATTTCCAAGCTTCTTGGTGAAGAGAGTGGTGTCAACCTTTCCTATCTTGAATCCCTTAGAGAGTAGGAAATCCCTCAATCTCTCATACCATGCTCTAGGTGCTTGTTTCAATCCATACAAAGCCTTTCTCAACTTGAACACATGGTTGGGTTTCTTTTCATCTTCAAAACCAGGAGGTTGCTCAACATACACAAGCTCATTGATGTACCCATTGAGAAATGCACTTTTCACATCCATTTGGTACAACTTGATGTTGTGGGCACAAGCATAAGCTAGCAAGATCCTAATTGCTTCCAATCTTGCAACCAGGGCATATGTTTCTCCAAAGTCAAGACCTTCAACTTGAGTGTAACCTTGAGCCACTAATCTTGCTTTGTTCCTTATTACTATCCCATCTTGATCTTGCTTGTTCCGAAAGACCCACTTAGTTCCAATCACATTATAATCCTTAGGCCTCTCAACTAAATCTCATACTTGGTTTCTTGTGAAGTTGTTTAGCTCTTCATGCATAGCATTGATCCAATCAACATCCCTCAAAGCTTCATCTATCTTCTTAGGTTCAATGGATGACACAAATGAGAAATGTTCACAAAATGAAGCCAATCTCGATCTTGTTTGCACACCTCTTGAAATATCACCAATGATAGTGTCCAATGGATGATCTCTTGCAACATTGGTTGGTTGAAGCACTTGCACTTGATTGCTAGCATTTGATTGATCACTTGGTTGAGATGATGAACTAGCCATTTGTTGATCTTGCACATTGCCATCACTAGTGCTTGCTTGGATTTGATCATGAGAACCACTAGCTTGCACATTTGAGTTAGAGAGCACTTGATTCTTGTCATCTTCAATATCAATCACCTCTCTAGGCCTTAACTCACCAATGTCCATGTTCTTCATTGCATTGACCAATTGAGTGCCTCTTACATCATCTAGATTCTCATCTTCCTCTTGGGAACCATTTGTTTCATCAAATTCCACATCATGAACCTCCTCAAGAATACCACTAGCCAAATTCCAAACTCTATAAGCCTTGCTAGTAGTGGAGTAACCAAGCAAGAAACCTTCATCACATTTCTTTTCAAACTTGCTCAATCTAGTGACTTTCTTCAATATATAGCATTTACAACCAAAAACCCGGAAGTATGCTATGTTGGGCTTTCTTCCATTCAATAGCTCATAAGGTGTCTTCTCCATCATGGGGTGACAATAGAGTCGGTTGCTATAGTAGCAAGCCGTGTTGATTGCTTCGGCCCAAAATGAATGACTCACATTGTACTCACTCAACATTGATCTTGCCATATCAATCAAGGTTCTATTCTTTCTTTCCACTAGCCCATTTGATTGAGGAGTATACTTGGCCGAGAATTGATGTCTAATTCCAAATTCCTCACATAACTCATCAATTCTAGTGTTCTTGAATTCACTACCATTGTCACTTCTAACTTTCTTGATGGTTATTTCAAACTCATTATGAATGCCCTTGACAAATGATTTGAATGTTGCAAACATGTCACTCTTGTCAACAAGAAAGAACACCCATGTGTATCTAGTGAAATCATCCACAATCACAAATCCATATTTGTTTCCACTAATGCTAGTGTATGTGGTTGGTCCAAACAAGTCCATGTGCATCAACTCAAATGCCTTAGATGTGCTCATCATGCTCTTCTTAGGATGTGTATAACCAACTTGCTTTCCAAATTGACATGCACTATATAGTTTATCCTTCTCAAATGTGACATCTTTCAAGCCTCTAACTAAGTCATGCTTAATCAACTTGTTCAATTGTTTCATTCCAACATGACCAAGCCTTCTATGCCATAACCAACCCATGCTAGACTTAGTGATCAAACATGTTGACAATTGAGCTTCTCTAGCATTGAAATCAACCAAGTATAGATTCTCATATCTAAATCCTTTGAATATCAAGTTAGAGCCATCTACACTTATGATCTCTACATCATCCACACCAAATATGCATTTGAAACCAAGATCACACAATTGAGCTACCGGCAATAAGTTGAAGTTCAAGCTCTCTACTAGTAGCACATTGGAAATGCTCAAGTCATTGGATATTGCAATCTTACCAAGCCCTTTGACCTTGCCTTTGCCATTGTCACCAAATGTGATACTATCAATCACATTGCTCTTGCTTTCATTGATTGAATTGAACATTCTTGAATCACCGGTCATGTGTTGTGTGCACCCACTATCAAGCACCCAATGCCTTCCTCTGGCTTTATAATTTACCTACAAAAGAAGATCAATTCTTTTTAGGTACCCAAATTTGCTTGGGTCCTTGTAGGTTAGTCACCAAGGTCTTTGGTACCCAAATGGCCTTCTTCTTTGGGCCCACTATTGGTGTACCAATAAACTTAGCCTTCACACCATTGGCACCCTTATAAAGCATGTAACAAGAATCAAATTTGATTGAGGATACATTAGGTAGCTTGTTCTTGTTAGTCTTGCAATTTTGCTATATATGCCCAACTTGCTTGCATCTATTGCAAAACCGACCATTGCCCTTCACAAAGCTAGCTTTGGGAGTGACAAAGGCCGCCTTGCCTTTCTTGGGGGTATAGCCTAATCCCTCTTTGTTGAGAGAAAACCTTTGGTTACCCAAGCACTTTAGCAAGCGGGCATCTCCACCATAGGCATTGCCTAAGGCACGAGTGAGCTCATTCACCTCCTTCTTGAGGGTTTCATTTTCCACCATTAGTGATGTATCATTCATAGGTGGAGTGGTAATGGTTGTGCTACAAGAAGTGTTAGTAGGAGCAACAATAATGGGTTCATGAAAAGATTCATCAATAAGATCACATGTTAGTCTCACATCACATGTTACTATCACTTGCTCCTTCTTGGCTTCCTCCTTCTTGACTTGCTCAATGAGAGAGGAGTGAGCCTTTTCAAGCTTAGAGTGAGCTTTGACAAGATTCTCATGGGCATCCATTAGCCCCTCATGAGTGGCATTAAGCTCATCAAAGGATTGCTCAAGAAATTTTACTTTCTTGCACAATTCTTTGCACTCCTTTCTCATCTCATTGCAAGCGTGCACTTGCTCACACATGTCCAAGAGCTCCTCCTTGGAGTACTCCTCATCATCATCATTATCATCATTATCATTCCTACAAGAGTCACTTTCACATTCATCATCATCACTCTCATCATATTTTACCTTGGTAGGCTTTGCCATGAGACATGTCGATGGAGTGTCGAAGATGGAGGGCTTGTTGTTGATGGCGATACTTGCTAGTGCTTTCTTGATAGATTTCTTGCCATCATCACTAGAGTCATCACTATCCGATGAGCCATCACTATCCCAAGTGACTACATAGCCTCCACCCTTCTTCTTCTTTTGGAAGGTCATTCTCTTCTCCTTCTTTTCCTTCTTTTCATTCTTATCTTTCTTGTGCTTCTTCTTCTCATCTTCATCATTATCACTATTGTAGGGACAATTTGCTACAACATGATTGGGGCTCTTGCAATTATAGCATCTTCTCACATATTCTTTGCTCTTGGTGTGATCTCTTCTCTTTCTTGCACCATAGCCCTTCTTCTTCATGAATTTTCCCATCTTGCGCACAAATAGGGCCATGGCTTCATCATCAATGTCACTAAGATCATCATCGTCACTTGATTCTTTCTTGGACTTGCCCTTGTTCTTGGATGATGATGAGCTAGCCTTGAATGCTATACTCTTCTTCTTCTTGTCCTCTTCTTCCTTCTTGTCATCCTTGTCATCCCCCTCCCTTTCCACACGGTATGTCTCTTGTGTCATGACATCACCTAGTACTTGGTTGGGGGTAATGTCCTTCAATCCTCCTCTTATGATGAGCAATCTTAACATCTCAAATCTTGGAGGTAAGCACATCAAGAATCGATGGGAGACATCATCATCCTTGATCTTCTCTCCCAATACCTTCAAGTCGTTGACAATGACTTGCAATCGATGGAACATCTCCGGAATGCTCCCATCTTCCTTCATCTTGAAGCTTGTCAATTTATCCTTGAGGATATACAACTTGGCACTCTTCACCGCTGGTGTGCCCTCATATGTTTCCTCCAATCTCTTCCACACCTCATTTGCTCTATCACAATCCTTAATTTGCTCAAACACCTTGGAATCAATGGCATTGTATATGGTGTTGAGAGCCATTGTATTGCATTGCTTGTTGATCTTATCTTGATTGGTTGGATCATCGGGATCAATGATAGCATAGTCATTCTCGATCACTTCCCATACTTGATCATTGATTGAACCAAGATACATCCTCATCTTTCTCTTCCAATAACCATAGCATGTCTCAAAGAACGGTGGTTTGCCCCCCACATGGTTGAACACAACTTGAGCCATAATTTGACACCGAGGTTGTTAAGCCTTCAATCAAACGGTGACCATGGCTCTGATACCACTTGAAAGGTCCTAATATGGCTAGAGGGGGTGAATAGCCTATTTAAAAATCTACAAATCAACTAGAGCAATTTGATTAGTATGATAAATAGCGTAATGCAAACTTGCTCTAACTCTACAAGGGTTGCAAGCCACCTATCCAACAATTCTAGTTGCAATGATTACTTAGGCACCCAAACTTGCTATGTAACTACTCACTAAGAGCTCAACTAGATGAATGTAAATAATAAAGCAAGCTCTCAATTCTAATTACACTAAAGAGCTTGTATCAACTAGTTTGCAAGAATGTAAATAAGTGAGTAGGGTGATTATACCTCTATGTAGGGGATGAACCAATCACAAGATGAAGATTAAGCCAATCACCGGGAGAATGCAAATGACAAGAGACAACTGATTTTTCTCCCGAGGTTCACGTGCTTGCCAACACGCTAGTCCCCGTTGTGTCGACCAACACTTGGTGGTTCGGCGGCTAAGAGGTGTTTCACAAACCTCGTCCACACGATTGGACACCGCAAGAACCTACCCACAAGTGAGGTAACTCAATGACACGAGCAATTTACTAGAGTTACCTTTTGGCACTCCACCGAGGAAGGTACAACTCCCCTCACAATCACCGAAGGCGGCCACGAACAATCACCAACTCATGCCGATCCTCCACCGCTGCTCCAACCATCTAGGTGGTGGCAACCACTAAGAGAAACAAGCGAAATCCGCAGCGTAACACGAATACCAAGTGCCTCTAGATGCAATCACTCAAGCAATGCACTTGGATTCTCTCCCAATCTCACAAAGATGATGGATCAATGATGGAGATGAGTGGGAGGGCTTTAGCTAAGCTCACAAGGTTGCTATGTCAATGAAAATGTGCAAGAGTTATCCCTTGAGCCGGCCATGGGGCTTTAAATGGAGCCCCCATCAAATAGAGCCATTATACCCCTTCACTGGGCATAACGTGGGCTGACCGGACATTGTAGTCCAACTGACCGGACGCAGCACTGACCGCTCTGGTCATGAATATCGGACGCGTCCGGTCGGCATACCGGATGTGTCCGGTAGCCCCAGACTGCCACGTGTCCGGTTTAAATCATCATAGCCGTTGCCTCGTATTCTGCCGATGACCGGACGCTCACACCGGACGCAGACACTCAATTGACCGAACGCTCCACCGTCGAGTCTGGTCGAGTCCAGTAAGCCACCAGGGCCGACTGGACGTGTCTGGTAGAGACTGACCGGATGCTGAGCCTCAGCGTCCGGTTGAGTACAGTAAGCACCCATGGACGATCGGACATGTCCGGTCACACCGGACCGGACGCTGCCAGCGTCCGATCGACTTCACTGCGGCACACTACCTTTGCTAAAACATACTAGACATGTCTGGTATGGCGACCGGACGCGTCCGGTCGCTGAGTCTGTCGCCGAATATCGGACATGTCCGGTCATCATACCGGACGCGTCCGGTCACTCTGTAAACAGCGCGACTCACTCCTTTTCGACTCTATCTCCTTCACCCTTGCTCAAATGTGCCAACCACCAAGTGTATCACCTTGTGCACATGTGTTAGCATATTTTCACAAACATTTTCAAGGGTGTTAGTACTCCACTAGATCCTAAATGCATATGCAATGAATTAGAGCATCTAGTGGCACTTTGATAACCGCATTTCGATACGAGTTTCACTCCTCTTAATAGTATGGCTATATATCCTAAATGTGATCACACTCGCTAAGTGTCTTGATCACGGAAACAAAAGTGGCTCCTACAATTTTACCTTTGCCTTGAGCCTTTTGTTTTTCTCTTTCTTCTTTTCCAAGTTTAAGCATTTGATCATCACCATGTCATCACCATTGTCATGATCTTCGCCATTGCTTCATCACTTGGAGTAGTGCCACCTATCTCATAATCACTTTGATAAACTAGGTTAGCACTTAGGGTTTCATCAATTAACCAAAACCAAACTAGAGCTTTCAACGATACACGGTCCATCGGACCAAAAGACGGTGTCGCAGCACCCTTGCAGATTCTAGATGCTGACTTGTTTCGACAATTCCCATTGATTCTGGAGGCTTTTTGATGTGAGACCACTTGAATTGGCTTCCTTATCAAATTAGCTTTTGAACCATATGTGGATCGTCAAAAACGGAGTCCGGATGCATCCTGGATGACTAGTTTAAGACAGACTGGTCCTAGCGACCGAGGGAGACTCGAACTTGAGTTTGTTTGGGCCTCCACCTCGGGGACTCGAACCGAATTAGCATCGGGCCTCCTTCTTGACTTGGACACCCTTACTGGCCTCCTACCCCTCTATATCATGTGCCAAACATGGTCATATGCATGGGTGTCATGTCCTCATCATCCTCCCCTTCTTGATGAAAAGTCGTCCTCGGCGTCGATTGTGCTTGAAACTGATCCTGCACAACATAAAGGAGAACGGGGTTGCGAAGACAAAGGGAACTGAAATAAGTGTGAGAAGGAACGTGACCATGTTTCCAAGAAATTTCAGCAAGCATGTAAACTCCATGATCCGAATGCACACGATGTATGTCAACACTATCCTGCAAAAGATTAGAACTAACCAAAGACAATGCAGGAATAGATGGTCTAGCAGACATAGGTAGGCACCAACAATGCTCCCCTTCTTGAAAGTGAACTTGTTTCTTTGAGGAACATGAGAAGATGTTTGTATTATTATGGCTGCCCTCTAAACGATCATAACCTTGTACAACAAAAGGAAAATTCATATTACTATGAATTTATACTCGATGTATCATATATTGTCCCTTGTTGTTATATTTGCCAATAACATGATATGTGTGTTTAGAAAACCAAGGCAAATCAGCATATTTAAAAAGGCTCTCCTCCAAACAATCTAGGTTACATAAAACATCAAATTCAATGTAACCCAAAGTATGTAAAGAAGACAACAGTTTAAACTCATCAGTTTTAGTAGCAATATGAATAACATGTTTATTTTCAGCACAAGTGACTAGTTCCAAAACATGTAAAACTGAAGCATCATCAACCAATTCATCTTTATCACAAGGAACTTCAAGCAAATTATCATGGGATAGAGATAAATCAAGAGAGGGTTCCACTAACAATTGCTCTATGATAGCATGGTTTGTGAAAAAATTTAGTACATTAAAACAATTCTCACCTTCCGTGAGTGTAACACCATGGGCATTACCTGTGTTCTCAGCAGGAGTAATAGGTGCATTGTGAAGTGATGGTTCTGAATTTGCATATGAGGTTGTGAGCTCCTCATTTTCTTCCATGTCATCCTCTCGCTTATGTACATTATCCTGCAGAAGGTTAGTCATAGCAAGAGGAATAGCAACAGACTCTTCCTCTAAATGGTGCACCTCAGCATATGAAGTCAAAACAGGAGGTGGATTAACAAAGGTTTCTCACATAAGGAGTTTCATATCATTCCAAGTTTGAGGTTTATCAGAAGGATCTAAAGACTCTCACCAAGATAAAGCAGAATATCGCAAAACACTAGCTGTATTTTTTACCTTCCTCCTTGGACACATAAAGCGAGTAGCAAATATGTTATCTATAGAAATTTCCCACTCCATGTACTCATCAGCACCTATACCATCATAAGTCGGTGGATATGAACAACCTGTCATTGTTAGAAGACAATAAAAGATAACACAAAAGTATTATCCCTATCAAATGACTACGTGGTTGTCGTGGCGTCACTTTTCACAGCAAGTGGAAGCGTCTTACCAAGCTCTTACAAAGTTCTTACCAACGCAAGCAGTGGGCGATACAACCGGCGGCTGGTTCGTGATACCTGTGAGGCAGTGGTACCGAGATTGCAAGGCCCTTTTTCTGTATTGATCTGAAGAGTTTGTGAAGCTTGGAAGGCACACAAAGAATAATATGTATATCTGGCACACAAGTCAGTAATAGAAAGTAATGTTGAATTATAGTCCAAAGTACTTATTCTCATTGCTGATCTAAAATGTTTCAAGTACTAGGTGTGTAACAAATAAGTATGGTGGATAGCAAGGTGATAGGGGTGTGAAAAACAAGTATGGTGGATGGCAACAGCAACACAAACAAGAAACCAGACAACACACACTAACACAGCTCACGTTGGCCTTCTCTATGTGCTCCTCTAGATATTGTTCCTCTTTTGCCCCTTGTTTTTTCTATTTTTTTGGGCTGTCGTTGTTTTTTTGGGAAATTTTGACTTTTTCTTTTTATTTTTTTGATATTTTTCCTTCACTTAGGAGCACAAAAGAAGTAACCACAGAAAATATGAGCCTAAACAAGTGAAAGACGTGGCCTATGGAAATTTTAGAAGACGTGCTCAAAAACGACAAAAAGCTTGTGACCACGAAAAGAGGATCTTGTGACCAGTTTTTGACCAAATTAAAATTCTCTGACCCTGACAACGCAGGGGATGGATGGATCCGAAATTTTTTCTGATCAATTTTGATATATGGAACGTCGAAATCCGAGATCGTATGCGAAAACTAGACCAGTTTTAAGAATTGGCTCCGAATTAGAGGATAAAACGGAAACAATGTGCGCAAAATTGGTCACGGCAGCAAAGATTTGATGGAAACGATGGGGAAAAA
This sequence comes from Miscanthus floridulus, assembly GCF_019320115.1. Lineage (NCBI taxonomy): Eukaryota > Viridiplantae > Streptophyta > Magnoliopsida > Poales > Poaceae > Miscanthus > Miscanthus floridulus. The sequence goes on along the minus strand of NC_089595.1, from coordinate 94,656,268 downwards.
CATACGAACTGGACTCTAACATGACCTAACCAGCAACAAGACCTCGACCAGGACACAAACTCAACACGACGGACTCTGAAACTGAAATATGCAAAGGCTATGGCACGGAAGGTTTTAGGACAGGAAAAAAATAAGTATGGCACTGGACTATGGGACGAATGCAAAACACTCAAAACTAGGGGATAAATGTGAACCTGACGGTATACCTTAGCTCTGATTACCACTTAATGGGAACAGGGATCCCGATCTTCCGTCAGGTAGAGGTAACTATCGTTGTGGCGGAGAATGACACACCGATCCGGTTTCAGATCAAAAGATCGAACCCTACAATCTTAGCACCACAACTCCTCTGGTTATCAACCGAGACACGGATCCGGTTGACCTCGCCAAGAAGGCTAATCCCTGCCTGCGCAACGAAGAACACAAGCAAGAACAAGAAAGAAAGCAACCAAATTGCAGATGATTGATTAATCTCACGAAGTTGGGGTCTCACAAACCGATGAATGGCGAAACTGTTCTTGACAGATTAATCTAAGCAAAACCCAAAACCTAATGACGGCGGCAGCGTATGATTATAAAGGTCTTAGGGTCATCGCCTACCCTGGACACGCCCCCTAATGGGCCCAAACACGATACACGGTCCATCGGACCAAAAGACGGTGTCGCAGCACCCTGGCAGATTCTAGACGCTGACTTGTTTCGACGATTCCCGTTGATTCTGAAGGCATTTTGATGTGAGACCACTTAGATTGGCTTCCTTATCAAATTAGCTTTCCAACCATATGTGGATCGTCGAAAACAGAGTCCGGATGCGTCCTGGGTGACCAGTTTAAGGCAGACTCGAACTTGAGTTGCTTTGGGCCTCCACCTCGGGGACTCGAACCGAATTAGCCTCGGGCCTCCTTCTTGACTTAGACACCCTTGCTGGCCTCCTACCCCTCTATACCATGTGCCAAACATGGTCATATGCATGGGTGTCATGCCCTCATCACCCGTCATCGTGCATGTCCCCCGTTCTGCATGCGTCCCTCTCGATATCGACATATTATATTATAGACAGCCTTGTTTATCTCACTGTCACTAGCCTAATTTTGCTCATGCAGTCTATATTTTGATTCAGTTCGTTTGTGCCCAACATCCATTCATTTTGGACATTTACTTCATGTGATGCGATACTCACGGGAAACATAGAGCATGTTTGGTTGCCCATGATGTGAATGTTGGTTAAATTATTGTTCCTGCGAATTCATGCCATCTTCAAAAATACTAGTAGCTATTTTAGGGAGATGGTATGAATTCGCAGGAACAATAATTTCTCCATATTTTTGCCATATTTTTTATCAAAATAAATAGCTCCAAATTGAAGACCAGATGATATTAGAGAATTACCAGCTGCTATATTTGATATATCTCTAGACATGTTTCCATGAACATCTTGAGGAGCTATGGGCTCATCATCCTCTCCCCCTTGAAACAAAGCCATCCTCGGCTTGGACACAATTCTAGCATCTTCCTTCATCTCATCATCATAAGCATCGTTATCTTTGGACTTACATTGGGTAGCAACAAGCATGTTTTGTCCATTGCTCTTCACGTCAGCAATATGAGAATCGTCGTGATACAAAACAGTCTCTTCCTCCAATATTTTTTTGGACGAACCATTATTAATTGAAACATTAGACAAGTCAATCTTGGTTGCAACTAGCATACCTTCTGGACCAACCAACTTGCCATTATCAGAAATAGAGAGAGAGAGCCAAATTTGTTAGAAGCTTATTCCAGAAATAGAGAGAGAGAGAGCCAAATTTATTAATTGAAACATCAGACAAGTCAATCTTGGTTGCAACTAGCATACCTTCTGGACCAACCAACTTGCCATTATCAGAAATAGAGAGAGAGAGCCAAATTTGTTAGAAGCTTATTCCAGAATCTTGCATGCAGATTCAGAATCAGAAGAATACAAGATTTCATGATCTTCAAAAAATACTAGTAGCTACTTTAGGGAGATGGCATGAATTCGCAGGAACAATAATTTGAGAACCAACATTCACATCATTGATGATGAGCCCATAGCTCCTAGAGATGTTCATGGAGACCTGTCTAGAGATAATTTAAATATAGCAGCCGGTAATATCATCTGGTCTTTAATTTGGAGCTATTTTTTTTATGAGAAATATGGCAAAAATATGGAGAAATTTACTAGCGCCGGCCTATCATCAAATATATTTTTTAGAGGTGCTTTATTGCTTGGAAAAGAGAAGAAAAGGGCAGCCAAGGAAATTTGTCAATATGGGGACCATGCACGTGGAAATAAAGGGCCGCCCAATCTGAATACGTGAACTTTATTTGGTTAATTGATTAGCAAGGTGATTAGCATCCTTACCGCATTATTTTATTATTTCCATATAGGGGTCTCTAGTTTGAGTACGTATGGCAGTCCTTGCGTACTGTGCTTGCATGCACTTGAGTTTTGGTCTGGTTGCGTCACGTCTTTTGGTTGCTGAGTCGAACCATGTTGCATACTTTGAGTCGAAGTCTGGTTCGGTCGTTTGGCTGGCCTGCGTGCCATATAGCCTGGGCGTTGCCTATGTACGAAGGTAGATTAGAATTTTACTGTAGAGTTTATTTCCCGTTGAGCTGCTGCTCGAGAAACCCTGATGGTGATCCCATTAAGTTCTTTATCTTAAAGATTATCTTTCGGATTCTTGTTGATCTGTGTGGAGTGCGTGATCAGGCTCCTACAGCCTGAGTGCATCGCTTGGAATTTTTGGAGTTCCCCATCTTCTGATCATGTTCTTCAGAAGCACGGGTGGAAGAATGTCTTGCTGCTCGGATTGCATCTATTCCAGTTTTTGTAAGCCCAGAACTCCTTATTTTGTACTGCTACCTTTCGGATTGGTTCGTTGATTAGCTTTTGACCGGAACTGCTATATATTGTCGCGTCTGGATTATCGACTGGAGTACATTTTGATATACTGCTATTGTCGTGAAGTTCATCCATTCTAAGTCGCAGCTATTAATTATCTGGGAAAAAGAAACAGCACTACTTTGTCTAGTGTTTTCGTGTACGAGTTAATTTTGTTGATCGCCCTTCCTGTTGATCCTGAGTTACTACTCATATTAATGGAGCTCATAGCTGGTTGACCGATTAAATTAATTCACGTTTATGATTGTCATGCCCTGAGAAGTGAACAGCACCTGTGTTTGTTTTTCTCTGTGGCCGTTTGCTTGAGATCAAATTCAGAGAATCATATTATTATTAATCTTGCACCGTGAAAGATTGGGTAATTATTCTTGGGTCTGTTCACTTGCTCATATACGATCGTGGATTATAAGCTGAAATAGTATTTTTTTTTCTCACACCAAACCAACCAGCAGTAAATAATCCACGATCGTTTACCACGAACATGCTGAACGCTGGCGTTTGGTTCCTTACCAAGGTAAGGCTCGGCACAGTCGTCTGAAGGAATCGCCATAGCTTTTTGTCTCAAATGTGTGGCGAGCTTTTGCTCCGCCCCCACCACAAAACTGCTTTGCCACAGCACTCACGGTGAAGGAGGCCGGACCACCGGGGAGCACGGCCACGATGGGGAGGCGTGCGAGGGCACGAGGCTGCCGGGGCGTCGGGACATGCGAGGTGGACGGGCGCGCGGCCGCAGGGCCGTTGGGGGCACAGGGACGCACGAGGGCTTGCGCGCGGCCGCCGGGCCTTCGTGTGGTGCGTTCGTGGGGAGGAATTAATAAGAAAAATAAAAGTCTGGATGGGGTAGAGAGAGAATAGAAGAAAAAATAAAATAAGTGAAAAATTAAGAAAAAAATATAAAAATAGGGGTATTCTAGACCATTAATTGTCTATATTAGTCTTAATTTACATGTTTATTCTTTGTTCATTAGAAACATAGTACAAATTTGTGATTTGATTTTACCATAAAGTACAGTGATCTATGTGGCAATTTTGTCAAATTTTTGTGGCAATCATCCAAACAACAGCCACATATTTTTTCTTTAGTAACGAACCAAACAGTTCGATTTTGCCATGTGTGGCAAATACTTAATCTTAGGCGTGGCAAATTATGACCGACAACCAAACGGACCATAATCTCAACGCATTCCACACATCAATAAAGCCAAACATGTCCTCACAATACGGAAAGCAGGGCAAGAGTGAAGGATCAATCGCACGCGAGGTCGCATACAGTTCTAAATGAAAAACAAACATACCACGTGAGCAAGGAAATTCTTTTCACAATTGCCAGAAGCAATTTGAACTGTGACGGTATTTTTACACAATCAAGCCTGCGATCACAGATCATATTTCACAAAAGTAATTTTGTAGCACCCGATTTTAAGAACAAAACCAGATACACACTATATATGAGCCCAGAAAGTTAAATCTCACATGTAGCTATAAATAAGAGTAATATCGAAATACAATGCTCAAAATATAACTTACTTAGTATAAAGGATATAACCTTGGACAGCAAACAGTAGAAAGACAGCTCCGATCTTCGAGTGAAGACTCTAATTTCACAGGGACAACTGATTGGTTGATCACAAGCCTAACTCCTCCAGACTAGCAATCTGGTACCCATCCGGGATTTTTCTAAAGATTTAAAAAGTAAAGTAAGCGTAAGTACATGTCGTACTCAACAAATATAGCATGGGGTTCATGAGGCTCAAAAGGCTGACACTGGTTTAACTGCGATTAGCTTTTAATGAGTCATCTTTTAGCAATTGGGTGGCAACAAGTTTATCACAAGCCCATGTAAACACATGACCACGTAAACATGAATAATGAATAGCATAAACAATTAACCATTAATGAGCATCTTTATCATCAGTGTTCATCATCTATTCCGTAAGGGTCCAAGGCCGTTCATGGCCGTGAGCACGGTTGATATATCAGTTTTACACTCTGCAGAGGCTGTACACTTTCACTGTGAGTCGTGATTTACCCTTCCGCCCAAGGTGATCAGCCTCTTGACCCACTACTAAGAAAGATCGGCATGGTTCACTATGAAGCCTTTCAAATGTTCGTCTAACAAGTTAGGGTCATTAGATTCACTCGACAAACAGATGTAGAGCCCCTTTTCCGATGGCACAAGGACGCGCAGCCTATACACAAGGGGACAGAGGCCGCACTATACCCGATTCGTCAAGTCATTCTTGCGCCATAAAGGTAACCACTAACAAGCTAGAAAAAGTCCTCATACTTGACTAAAGCCAGAGCCATGTAGCCCTCACAGTTGTACTGTAAGTCACAGATAATCACTTACAGATAAGTCCTTAGGGAGAGGAATCTAAAGCACTATAAAAGCATCCCAATGCTCTAGCCCCCTTGTTCTATGTTGCTAAAAAGCATCTTTTAATGTTCATTGCATATTCCATTAGTCAAGTTACAAGATCATGGTTATAGTTGAGCACTAGCATCATACTACCCAATGCAATAACCCAAAAGTGTCAAGGAATCTAGAATATCAATTAGCTAGAAAAATTATTATGGTTGTCAAGGTAGACACATGCAGCATGAAGATTAAATATGTATAGGACAACAAAAAAGATCCAATGCTATACTTGTCTTAAACTCAGATCCTTCTTCAAGTCCAAACCTTCAAAAGAACTCTTTCTTGATCAACACGTAAAGGGATAAGATCATAAAGCACCACACAAGCATCCATACAATCATAACCGAAGCAAACAATAGAACTAAATTAGAACAGTACACCAAACATATGAAACTGCAAGTAAAAAAGTTTTAAAGATGTTCTACACGTTACTATAAACACACAAAAGCGAAAAGCACTCTAATCGGAGCTGTAACGAAGCAGTTATGAATTAAACAAGATTTTCTTTAATAAAATAATAGATTAAATCTAAGCTTGAATTTCAAAAGTTGAAAAGATATTTAACAGGAAGATAAACATGTAGATTACGTAATTACGAATCTAACGCAACTTGAACGGATTAAATCGGAGTTAAAACGGAGAAATTATGGCCTAAATAAGATTAGTGGCAAAACTGTAAATAGATGAAAACGTATTTTTGAATCTACTAGAAAGAAATTACGTTTTCAAAAGAAGAAAACATTTTCTGGAAAGTTGCTATGGACTGCGGGTTCTATTTAGATAAAATTGAGGGGCTCTTTAGCAAAAAGAACAGCGAAGGGGTATCGCGTGATCTAGATCGTTGGATTGAGATTGGACGATGCTGATTAGATCAAGGAGGGAAAGAGAGGCACGTCTGGCTGGAGAAGATGACCACCACCACGACTGCCATTGTCGACGGCGAAGGAGCTCGTCGGCGATCCTAAAACCGGCCCTAGAGACCTCGGGAAAAACATAGGGAGCAAGAGGAGGCAATGGCGAACGCGACTAGGAGGTCAGAGAGGGCCGCGACGGCACCAAGGCGGCGCGAAGCTTGCTGCTCTGGTTCATCGGTGGAACCCCAACGACGCGAAGCGAGAGACAGAGAGCGTGAAGGAGGGCGTATGCGGCACCTGCGGCTTGCTTACCTCCGCGCGAAGCTCGGAGAGGTCGTCGCGGCGACGAAGATGTAGCGGAGCTACGAAGCAATCTCGACGGCGAGCTCAAGTTAGGGCGGCGCATGTGCTAGGGTTGAGAATGGGGAGGCGGACGCGGTGTGGGCTCGGTATTTAAGAGGGCAACGACGTGGGGCGCACGCCAATGACGAGTCGACGCCAAGGCTAGAGGAAGGAGACCGCAAAGACAAGCTAGAGGAAGAAGACGGCGCTGACATGCGGGCCTAAGGTGGCAGCGGCACGGGACCAGGCAGTCAGAGGGAGAGAGACAAAAGAGGCGCGACAACATGGCTGCTGGGCCGGCCCAAGAGAGAGAAAGGAAGAAGAGGAAGCGGGCCGCAAGTAATTGAGACAGGAGCAGGCCCTAGGCTTCGGCGAAAGAGAGGGACATGAGAGAGTTTTTCTTTTTTTTTCTTTTTCTTTTCTAAATTTCCAGAGCAAATTTTCAAATGAGTTTTGAATTCTCTTTTGAGTTTTGAATCAAACCACTCAATACAAAATAATATGCAGCAGCATATATTCACAAACATGTAGCTAGACCTTATATTTGATTTTAAATTTTAAATAAGTTATCATTTTTCTAAATTTAAATGCTCATAAATTGCATAATTAAATCAAATTCAACTATTTTAAAATCATGCAAATTTTAGGGTGTTACAGATTTGAACTGTGAAGGGGATCACAGAGTTATCCGGGCCCAAGCAAAAGTAAAAGCTAGAATGTAGTTTGCTGTACAGCTAAGGCCCTGTTCGTTTCTCTTATAATCCATACTTTTCAACTTGTTTTTTCAGTCGGAACAGTGTTTTTTTCTCACAACAAATCAGCCGGAACAGTGTTTCGGTTTGTTTTTCCAGTGAAGTGAACATGGCCTAAATGCCTGGCACTACTCGGCAAAATTTGGTTGGATAACGTCCCAAAGATCACTCGTTGGCGCTCTGCATGAGCTCAAACCACTGCATAGTAGAAAAGAGGTCATTAGTAGGGCAACCATTTGTTAATTCAAAAGAGATAATTAGTATGTCAAAAGAGCTAAATTGCTAGGAGTAATTCACACCTGTCTAATCAGGTCGGCCAATGTGCGAGGAAGAGCTTCAATGTTCTGTAGCATAACATAATACGGGAACGGAAAGGAATCCATGTATTTTTTCAGCTCTACCTTCTCCCCTGCTTTAAAGCATGCTTCCTTTAGATTAATGATAGAATCCTCGGGGCTATCCAGGAGCACATACGCGACCATCCTCTTTCTATTTAGAACATCTCTAACATGACGCCTCAAGTTTTCCTGGTAGAGAACCAACTTCAGAACCCAAGAGGAAAAGGGGTATACGAGCTGCAGCCAAAACTGACGACAAAAATAGTTACCTTTTCATGGAACTTTCCATCAGATATTATCAGTATCAGTTGCTGGAGAGGATTTTTCCCTGATGGGGTGCGTGCCCGTGCAACGGCAGTATCGAGCATAGCATTCAGATGCGTCAAGAGATCAGACACTGGTTGATCCTCAATTTTGTTATCTTGCTCAAAGGACAAACTAGAGATCATCTGAAACGAGAGCATGAAAGATACATAGCAATGGTTATACAAGCGTACAATGAACATAAGAGAATCATACTGTAAATTTCGTCAACTTACATTCACTCCAGCTTCACCATTGAAGATCTGATCAAAATCATGTAGCACTCTAACATTCCCCTTCTTTCCAAAACTTGCAACTGCAAATTGTCCAACCTCAAGCTGTGACATAGCACGGCACACAGTAACTAATGCCTCGATAGCAAATTTTCCACATTTGCCCTCAGACATACTTCTTGAGTCATCAACAGCAATAACCACTTGGTAATTCCGTTTATTAGGCTTAGTTCGGCGCAACCATATCTTGTCCCTGCGGAAATGACTTGCAATATACGGAATGACCTGAAGAAACAAGAGTTGTGGTGCATCATATACATCCCTATGGAGGGGAAAGAAAAACATATAATGATAAGTTCATTGGAAATAAAAGTACCTTCTTCATGTTTATTCTCTTTCCAGTTCTATAATCTCCTTGAAGTTTACTAGCAAGAGTTGGTTCCATGACCAGGCGCAATTGCTCTGCCAGTTCTTGGGACAATTTCATGGTTGCCAGCTCAAGATTTTTCCAGTCCACTATAGACCTTTTTGTCTGTGCATCAGTGATGTCCAGATCCATCTGAGAAGGAAATTCCCTGTCAGTAGTTAGGTCAATAAGAGCTATTTTGTCATCTGCCAGGGGTCGTTTGAAGGAAACAAGATCTTGGAAAGTGTGATCTATTCTGCTTTCAACTAAATTTTGAATGGATGTATCAGTTTGAATCTCTCTGCCATCAAATTCATTGGCATTTTCAGACTTGCTGGGAAGTGCTTGTGAAGTTTGAAGATAAGGCACCTCAGGGTTATCAGGTGTTCTCTCATCACTTTGTTCCAATTTCCTGACACGGCTTTCATCTTCCAAGAAAGATTGATTAATTTGATTGTCATCATTGATCTGGTCAGCTGTTGCAGCACCCAATGCCTGAGAGGTGCTCTGCTCACCCTCAGGCACATAACGAAATTCAGCAGTGTTCTCATTACTATCATTTCCAGTTTCTGGTTGGTGATCCTGAGTGTCAGCTGAGACTTTGGCCCGTTCTTTCCAGTCTTCCAATGCATCTCCAATGCTTCTGAAAGGATTTGTCTGCTTGATGTGCTGCTGAGCATCATTTTGCACATCTGGCTTGGAGTTGGATAATAGTCTTGAATCATCACCAGCATTGGGCATAGATATTTCCATATTGGGCACTTCATTTCCTGAAAAATTTACTGAAGGAGCAACAGCGCCGTGCATATCACTGCTGTTGGCCAAGTTGGCTTCAGATTCTCTGTTAGAATCTACTTGCATATTGTCAGGCTGTAGGCCTTGTGATGGAGGCATAAGTGAATCGGTCTTGTCCAATTGGTGTGTATCCATCTCACCTGCTTCTGTGTTTGCATCTTCAACATGCTCCCCTTCATTATCTACCAGACCATCGCTATGCTGTGCCACATCTCCGTCCTCCATATCATCTGAAGCATCTAACCTCTCATCTGCTTGCTCCGCTTCTTCGGTACCTATATCTTCATTGTCAGCATCTCTATCGTCAGTTTGTTCTTGTTCCTCCATATCAACATCAACAGAATCATTCTCTGGTTCAGGGATTTCAGGTCCAGTCCGGTCATCATATGCATCAGCTTTGTCCATGACTTCATCAGTATTCAGATCGGCTTCATCACAGGTAGGATCATGTTCCAAATTATTATTCTTGCCTTCCTCAGGATCCATTTCCATAGGATCTTCCTCCTCAATAGAACCATCGTCCTTAGCTCTCAGTTCCCTATCATCCTGTTCTGTCCCTTTGGCTGACGAGCCTGACTCATATTTCTCAATAGATGTCTTAGGATCATCACCTTCATCCTTATCCCATGATTTCTTGCCAACCACTTCACTTGCATCACCAGTATCACCCATCTGATTATCCAAGTTATCCTCATCTTCGCCACCCGAGTCTTCGTCTTCAAGATCCTCAGAAACATCAGATAATTGTGCATTAAAATCGTCTTGCATTTCGACAGCTTTATCATCATTCTTAGGAGCTGGATCTGCCTTACATGTCATGTCCTGAAACACGAAAGAAGGTCAGCTTCAATGAAGCATACAGAAACTGCTACAGTTAAAAGTATATATCACTCGTATACATCTCCAATTTGTAGTGTAGAGGCTGGGGTATTTGTTTCATCCCGTTATCAGAAGAAGTTAGAAGGATGTACTGAGCACACTAACCTTACTATCACCAAGTTGTGATTCATCATCTATATCAGAGCTTACACTCTTTTGACCATCTCCGTCACCCATGCCAGTTCCACTTCCAACAGCATCTTGCTGTAGTTCATCATCTGCATCTTCCGCTGTATCTTCGGTGGAACCAAACCCCTCCGTAAATAGATGAATAAAAAGGTCCCCAAGTGCAAGAGTCATTTCAGAAGTCTGAAACCAAGAGAAAGAGGCCTTAGAAAAACAAAATTAAACATTATTTTACCCAAAATATAAGAGGACAAGTCTAAAGTTCCTCCAAACATGAAATACTTACTGTTCTGTGTGCTTCTAAAAGTTCAGAAAGTATCCCTTCTGCTGATGACAGGATCACACCCAGCCAAGCATGAAGATGCATTAGGTGCACCTCTATACTAGTACGTATCTCAGGTTTATAGTCAACCAGCAACCTCTGTTGCAAACAATAACAAATGAGATGGTATAACACAAAATTATACAGATAAGAAAACAGTGTAAAGGTGATGGCACAAACCACTAGAATACAAATCTTTTCACCAGCAACACAAATATCATCCAATTTAAGATTCATAATGCATGTCTGCAAAGTATCTTTCCATGATGCAACATTACCAACTGGTGAATTTTCAGTTCCATTACTGCATACTTCATGATCAGTGAGCTTTCCAAGAACACCAACAAATAGCATGAAAGTTTCCTTCAAAATTTCTATATACGAAGCTTCAAGCTTCAAGCATAGCTTATGATTTTCTTCAACTTGTCTTGGGTTCTTCATTGCCATCTTGCCCTACATCCGTCATGAATATTTAAGCATAAAAAATCCACATAGAATACAAAGGAAAATGCCTAGTTAAATAAACATGTAACATGCTAAAAGGAAAATGCCTAGTCAAATCAACACATGCACTATTTGGACAGAAGTAAATTCTGGTTGAAACAAAAGAAAAAAGAAATGAACTGGAGATGTGCCGCCCCAATCAAAGTGGGACATAGGATTGATTTTCCATTTCCCCATGTTTCTCAAAAGAATGCCCAACTGCCTACCCCTCTCTTCTTCCTCAGGCCTCACCTAGTCACCTCTCCTTATCCCTTGTTCTCTTTCATCTCTCCTCTCCTCTCCCTATCCCGAGAGAGGAACAGAATCATCTACTGGAGGCAGTGTGGCGGATGCTGTGGATGTGACTGCTCAGGCATGGTGCCATCTTATACAATGTGAGAACATGAATATACTGTGAGCCGTGGGTGATCATTTGAGCCCAGGCCTCTCATTGGATAACCTAATCCAATCCCAGATCCACACCCATGCGATTTGGGTCAGGTATGGGCAAGCAGCTAGCTACACGTTGGAAGAGGGGTAGGGTACGGGTATATCCGTCTGTAACCTTCGCCCCGTTTCCTTCGGTGGACTAGCCTTTTGCCCCTTTGCCCCCTTCCTCCATAGCTTGATTCCCCAGTGTCATCCAAGGAAGCCCAAGCCCCACAATGACTCCATCCTTTCTGCTTGTTCGTTGGTCCAGCAGGCAGCGGAAGCCCTAGTCCCTCTACAGCTATGCTGACCTCATCGACAGAAACATGAAGGTCCCTTCCTGGCGATCTGGTGGGCAGGGACGCTTGAGTCTACAAGATTGGTGGAAGGGGAAGAACAATCAGCGAGGAGCATGTGTTATAGAACCGGTGACACGCTCACACGAGGTACTCTCTAGACATATCCCCAAATCCATCCTCCCTTGGGTGAGTTTTGATCTGCTCTTCTTTTCCCCTTTTCAGAAGGCAATTTGGATCTGTTCTTCAATATATTTGCATTTCACCTTTTAATTTGTGAGGAGCATTCAAATAATAACTTTTGGGGAAAATTGTCTACCGGACACCCAAAGTAGAGGTCATTGGCTGGCGGACACCCAAAATTGAGCCATTTGCTGGAAGACACTCTCGTTACTAATAATTATGCTGCTGGACACCGCGCCCCTTATTTTATTCATTTCCACTGGTTGAGGAGAGAGAACAGCTGTGAAATGACTTCTTCCTCTCTCCCTTTCTTTCTTTTTCTGTTTCCTGTCCACGCCACCCTCTCCGCCTCCCGCACTCGCCGTCGCGCACCCGCCGGCACATCGTTGATCCGGCCTTTGCAAGCTAGTGCTTTGCTAGAGTTCTGCAGTTAGCCATGAATCTGGCGACGACCCCAGCGCGGCGGCCCATGGAGCCAGGTCTGGCACGGCGTCTGTGCACGTGGTGTTGGCCGTGTGCCACATGTTGCGGCGCGGCCTTGTCCCCGAAACGCATCATGATGGACGTCCACCTCCTGGGCCGTGGCAAGCTCGTCGGGCGGACGCTGCGCGGCCACCTCGCACACAACCCGTCGAGCCACCGCTGCCGCCACGGCCAAAACCTCACCAACTACGGCGGCGCGTCGTCCTGCGCGTCGTCGTCCTCCACGCTCGCCTCGTTCTACGGCCACCCTCGGGAGGTGGAGTTCAGCTGCACCACCACGCGGTCGTACCCGCAGGGGCTCTTCTTCCCCTTCAAGGGCCGCGGCGGTGGCGGCCGGGCGTGCGGCGAGCAGTACGGCGGCCTCGACGCGGCGGCCGTGGCGCGAGCGTTCGAGATGCTCAGCGCCGAGGTGGACGCCGGGGGCGGCACCCCCACGGTCGCGCCGTCGCCCATGGTGGCCACCGTGACGCCGTCGCCCATGGTGGCCACCGCGACGCCGTCGCCCATGGTGGCGTGGATCCTGGGCCGCAGCCCCGCCGGGGTCCGCCCGCTGCGCGTCACCGACTCGCCATTCCCGGCCGTGCCCGAGGACGGGTGCTGCAACGAGCGCGTGGACGCCGAGGCCGACGACTTCATACGGAAGTTCTACGAGCAGCTCAGGCTGCAGCCGACCGCCGCCACGCCGAATGCCTACCGGCGCCGCCGTGGTTAGCTAGCTAGCTGGGTAGGCTTGTTCAGGCATGCACACAGATCAACCGGCACTACTTTGCTTGGGATCCATGACGTGCGCGTGTGTCGTCGTTTCGCGTCTCGTTCGTCTTGTCCGTGGAAAAAGAGAAAGGGAGAGAGGAAGAAGAAAGCGGCAGGGGCAAGAATGTCATTTCACAGCTGCTCTCTCTCCTTAACCCGTGGAAATGAATAAAATAAGGGGCGCGGTGTCCAGCAGCATAATTATCAGTAACGAGAGTGTCTTCCAGCAAATGGCTCAATTTTGGGTGTCCGCCAGCCAACGACCTCCACTTTCGGTGTCCGCTAGACAATTGTCCCTAACTTTTGTTTCATCCCCGGATTTGTTCCTGAACTGTACTCTTTCCTTGTAGATGCCATGCACTTCCCATTTTGCAATCTCGTGAACAGCAGTTCAAGCTCTTGTCCATGGTCATCAACTATAACAAATTACCCAATGGGTATGGATAATTGGGGAGGGTGCAGAATGGATATTTCAGGATTGGATTTGGGTGTGGATGGCCCAGGTGTGCCCATACCCTCCCTAACAGCAGGTCTAACTGAACCTCATGGGCTGTTTACACATTATGTGGTGCGGTGGTCACTTGGAACTCAACCAATAGGGATGAAAACTAATCCTAACCTACCATAACAAACTCTATGCTTCTAGATCCCTGCCATATTATATTATACTCTTATAACAAAAATAAGTTTAAGCATATATACAGAACTACTCAAAATAGGACGGGTAACTAAACAGGCATTCAAATACATAGCAGAACAAACCTTCTCCAGCAATTCTTCCAAACGCGAGATAAGAACTTTCTTAACGGATCCCACTGAAAGATCCTGGTGGCATTGAACCTGCATGTCTTCTCTCAATGAATCTATAAGCTGGCAATTATCAGCAAAAAGTTGCTCCATCTCTGTTGTAGCAAGAGGCATACTCTTATATGCATCTGCAAATATATTATTGGATCCAAGCAAGTATTCATCCAACAATGAATCTATATGCTGGCAATTATGAGCAAAAAGTTGCTCCATCTCTGTTGCAGCATGAGGCATACTCTTATATGCACCAGCAAATATATTATTGCATCCAAGCAAGCATTTATCTAACAACTCCTGCAAAAAAAAAAAGATAGAAAGAGTTACAAGACACATCAGTATATCAATGAGTGCACTACTTCTCATATGTCCCTTGAGCTCAGAACCCCAAAGGAACCTCACACTGGCTTCAACTTATTTGGAGCTTATCTTGGGGTCTAAGATTGATTGAATGAAACAAAAAATCTAAGACCCCTGTTTGATCTTGGTTCGCTACAATCCATAAGCTAAAGAGGTCACCCCTATAAGGCAACAGAAATAATTAAGTTTACCTTAGATTCAGAAAATTTCAAGACAAACTTTCCAAGAAGAGATGAGATCTCTGCAACTTCTATGAAGTTGTTACAAGAGTTATAATGGCAATCCTTGAAGCTTCTGAGCAATAAGTTGGAGTCTGTTGTCATAGTGAGTACAGTATCAAACAATTTCTACATTTAAAAAATAGCAAAATGATGTGTTAGCCACCATGCTGTTAAAAAATGTGCATAAAAACTAGCACAAGACACATCAAAATTGTAAAATCCATAAGCTTAAAAAACTTAAGCAGAAACTCTACCTTTTGCTGCCACATGGAACTCAGCAGCATATTTTGGCTTGATGATAGAGATTTACTCTTTCCTCTTTCTATAAAGGATAACAAGTGAGTTTGCAAATTTATTTCCAAGCCCTAAAAGGAAAAGGCATAAGTCGAGAAGTACCTCCAGAACCTAATAAGAAAATAGCATGCTGGAACTGGTTCAGCTGATCAAATAGATTATAAGCAAGATGCCGTTGTTCAGACAACACAGTCAACAGATGACTCATAAAGGACGTGGCCTTTTTAACCTGTAGGTTGCTCAAAGCATAAATACAAAACTGATATATGCTGATCTATAGCACCAGATACTAAAAATAACTAGGAACTGACCTCTTCTAAACCTAGATCTTTGTTAAATTTCAAAGAAACCTGTCGAAGTTGTTGCATCATTGCCAAACATTTGAAGTATTGTTGATTTGCATGCTTCCAGTTATCTGTGTTCAATAGTGTGGAATGATTGATGCTAAGACCTTCCAGCATTTTCTGTGAGTTCACTTGCTGTAGTAAATGTACAGAATCATATGACTGCTCCAAGAACAATGGACTAGTTGCAGCCAGCTCATCTCCCCACTGGAAGTAAGAGAGAAAAAAATTGTATAAAAAACTCTTTTCTTTTGGGCAATGGAGTAAACGAACGTCAAGGGTTTCAGTCACGTTTATTTTGTTTGGTCTCAATTACAGATTACAGAATTATTATTATACAGCTATAAAAATAGGGAAAGAGGCTATCTTGTTTTAGCATTAAAGTACCTCATGACCCATTGGCCTGTGCTTTGATAGTCCACATTCCTCAAGAGTTTTGAACAGATTGGATAGAGCTGTTTTCTTCTGATTCTTTTTCCCATGCTTCACTGTACTAGCAAAATTAGCTGCCCCACAGATTCTCTCAAGTGAGACCCAAAATAACTGCAATCTGTCGTTGAGCTCAATTTCATTCTGCCGGTGCTTCACATTGTGTACAATATCTGCATATTCTGCCCAAAAAAATTGTAAGTTCGTAACAAACACACTAAAGGGAGATGGAATTGGTTTTTTTGTGTGTGTGTGTGTGTGTTGGGGGTGGGGAGATAGAGACCTTTGGCACTAGGAACTCCAAAGATACTACCGTTTGATTGCTGCAATATTTGTAATGATACAGAAGTCTCACTTGCCCACTTGTGGTACCACAAAAACCTGCAAGAAAAAGCAAAATAAACATAAATTGGTGTGATAATTAATGAATCAATACTACAAATATGATCAGCTTTACAGGGCCACCTTTTGTTAAATGTTTCAGTGTCAACAGGAAGCTGTGATTCAGGCCTCTGAGGATCAAGCCAGCACGGAACCTTCCTTGCTGTGGCTTCTTCATTCAGTAGAATGATGACAGGACTTTTCAAAATATCCTGTCCAAAATGCAAATAGCATGTCAACTGTGTTACCAAAAGAGCTAATGACCTGGACACCAACAAGGCAACTGATTCCCTCCAATCACGTATTAGTTGCCATTTTAGGTTGTGTGCAGTCAACCATACCAAAATTTGGTTACAAACTAAATTTTATGTATTGAGTTTGGATATTTGAAAATGATACCACCAGATTTTCATAGAAGTAATCATTTTTCATAAAAGTAGTACTTTACTTTATGTTTCATAAATATATTAAAACAGAAGGTACTAGTCAAAGTTGTTTTTGAGGCCGTGGCTGATGTCCAAAACTTCACCAATATTATTTGTGACAGGAGGGAGTAGCTCATTAACAATGATGTTATTATACAACAAATAATAGAGAACCGTGCAGTAGCTCAGTTGGTACTCCCCTATTCTAAAGACAGCCAGTGGGGTATCTTCTTCCCATGGCCAAGTTTATGTTTACAGCAAAAATAATAGCTTTGGATCCAAAGCATTGCCAATCATAAAGACATCAAGCAATAAACAAAATAATAATAATAATAAATACATTGAACTATTGCAGAAACTTTAAAAATACTTTCATAATAAACTTAAACACATCAAGTAATCAGTACATACATTGAACCGTTGCAGAAGCTTAAAAATCTTTTGCCTAGTCCTTTTAAAATTTTCAATAGAAGCACTACTATATGGCGCTTGCTCCCAGCTGTAAAGCTTGACGTGATCTTTCAACTCCTTCTCAATGGTTTTTTTACCATCTTCAATTTTCCCATGAACACTTGAGGTTGGAAATTTTGTCAGAACCAACAGTGGACAAAAGAAACAGAAATATTTCCACATAGAATGAAGAGTGACTTACAGTGACAAAAACTGCATGTAGTAGCCAAACACATTGTACAGAATATTCTGGATTTTCTTCACTGCAGTACTGTCAAGTGGACAAATGAAAAAACAAAAAAATATTTTCAGGATAAGGAAAATTAATTATAGTGGGAACAGAAAAATAATTTCAACAGCTATACTGAACAAACTTAAACAAAGCAAACAGTACTGATCAAGTTTTGATCTCACCTTGAATAACAACCCATGCTAGCACCAGTAGAAATCTCACCATGGAAGGCAAAGAGAATATGCAAGCGTCTCTTGTATTCTCCAAGACTCGATGTTTGAACAAATTCCTCAACACTGAATTTGCAGACCATTTTTTGCATTAGAAAAAATATACGTTTCTAGGAAGGGAGAGAAAAAAATATGCATTACCTTCTGGTAATAGACAAATCCTCGTCCGTTGGAATACCAGAACTCTCAGTAAGTAACGCTCGCAATGGAAACCACAGCTGCACAAGTACAACAATATTCTGTTAAACCAAAAATCAAGCAATAGAAATTAAATAAGATTGACAGTAATATAAACACACCTTTACAGCATTCATCTCATACTTTGCCTGGACCTCCTCCAGCAGTATAGGCCAACAATCTAACTCGAGCCTTTGCCATGAATACACAAGCAAGAATATTGATGCAAGATGATCTGAAGGGAAAAGGAGATTAAAACAATACAATGCTATGATTTGCCACAAACATATTTTTCAGATGTTGGGTATATGACACAATGTGCCGCTAAAATTGAAAAAAAAAATATGGTAATTTAACCGATTGTAGGTGAGAAATTAAAAAGTTTTGAAAATACACTACATAATCCATTTTTGAGGAAAACTACAGTATGAACTGAAATATAGGCATTGACATCAGAAAATGTGCACAAAGGTTTCTCAGGGTTTAGCTTTACCTTTCAGAAAGAACTTGGAGTCATTTTCCTGCAATGTTTGAGCTTTCCCAGCCAGCAGTTGCAATCCAAGTAAGACCTTAAGAATAAGAAATATAAGAAGAAAAAGAAAGGACAAATCAGTATTTAAAAGCAAGTTATACTACACAAACAATCATTGAATAACAGACCTTTGAAATTGGTGTGCTCAGGGGCATCGCTAAAAGGGAAGTAATTAGATCCAATATTTTCAAGAGACCAGGGTGATCAGGCCATTCATCCAAATAGTTATTAACTCTCTCCTGAAGTGTAGTTAGTGGCTCCACCATCTTGAACAATAAAGGAGGATTTGGATCCTGCAATAAGCAAAGTTACTAAATACATGAAAAGAAACCGATGGACATCAAGGTACAATCTGAAAGATGTCATACCTTGTAAGCATTATAACCATTGCAATCTTGAGACGTTTTTGCACAAGATCGTTGGTATTCTAGACAAACACGAAATAGGTGCTCAGGCATGAGCTTCTCATCAAACATAGAACATGTTAATTCCGGGAGATCTGAAAAATAATAATACAGAGCCAATGTTATACATACAGCACTGTTTGAAATGGAAGCAATAAAATTTACCTTTAAGTATTCTTGTTCCCAGCTCATATGAATCTATGAAGGACTGGATTTTCTGTGCATCACTAACTTGACATTTGCGGGGCTGAAAGAAATTCAACAGGAAATTATCAATTAGCAATGAAATTGTACACAATGCCATATATAATATGGTATTTACAATTGAGTAAAACACATGGCAGTCCCTAAACTTGTCCCTGGGTGTCAGCTAGGTCCCGGAACTCTTAAAATGAATTTTTTCGCGGACATTGTCTGATTGCACGGCCAAAAGTCACTCGGACCAAGGAGATTGGAGGACTGGGCATTCATGACCTAAAATCACTTGGATGGGCTTTGAGAGTGAAATGGCTTTGGCAAGCTAAAACTCAGCCAGATAAACCATGGGTGGAGCTCCATATCCAGGTTCATTCTTCTGTAAGAGATCTCTTCTTTGTGGCGTTGATCACCAGTGTTGGAGACGCAAACTCCACTCTTTTCTGGATGGATAATTGGCTGCATGGAAAATCCATTGCTTTCCTTCCTCAGCTCTTTTCCTCGGATTCTAAAAGGAGGGCTAAAAGACATACAGTATGTGAAGCCATGGTTCAGAATAGCTGGGTGCTAGATATTCAGGGGGCTTCATCAGTTACGGCTCTTGCGGAATATTTGGAGGTCTGGGAGTTAATAATGGAAGTCCAGCTTCGGACTAATACACCTATCAGCACGGTTGGCGTTTCTCATGTTCTTCGGGTCACTATTCAACAAAGTCGGCCTACAAAACATTGTTTATCGGGTCAATTTCTTTTGAACCTTGTGAGATGATTTGAAGGATCTGGGCGCCTAAAAAATGTCAATTCTTCCTTTGGCTTGCTGCACATAACTGGTGTTAAACAGCACAGATTGGTTGGTTCCCAGAGGTTTGCCCCATCCAGACCGGTGTCCTTTCTATACAAAGATGCGCAGCTCTCCTGCGCGTTGACCGGTGTCCTTTATGTGACCAAGATGCTGAAAACATACACCATATATTATTCAATTGGGTCTTCTCTAGACAAGTGTGATTGGCTGGTCAGTCCTCTTTCGTCATTTTGGATTGTTCGATCACTCCCCTTCCCCATTGTCCCAGACGATAGAGCATTCAATGATTGGTGGATGAGAGTTAATAATTTGTTCTCTGGTGAAATTAAGCTACAGAGGGACGGGGATATTGATGAAGATGTTAGCCATAGAATCAAAGCAGGGTGGATGAAGTGGCGGCAAGCGTCTGGTGTCCTATGTGACAAAAGGGTACCACAGAAGCTAAAAGGCAAGTTTTATAGGACGGCGATTAGACCTGCTATGTTGTATGGTGCAGAATGTTGGCCTACGAAAAGACGACATATTCAACAGCTAAGTGTCGCGGAAATGCGTATGTTGCGTTGGATTTGCGGTCATACAAGAAGGGATCGAGTTCGGAACGATGATATACGTGAGAGATTAGGGGTAGCGCCAATTGAAGAAAAGCTTGTCCAACACCGGCTGAGATGGTTTGGACATGTGCAACGGAGACCTCCAGATGCACCGGTGCGTAGTGGAATCATAAGTCAGGATAGTAACGTGAAGAGAGGCAGAGGAAGACCGAAGTTGACTTGGGTAGAGGCAATAAAAGGAGACTTGAAAGGATGGAATATACCCAAAGACTTAGCCTTAGATAGGAGTGCTTGGAAGACAGCTATTCACGTGCCTGAACCTTGATTGCTTCTGTTGGGTTTCAACTCTAGCCTACCCCAACTTGTTTGGGACTTAAAGGCTTTGTTGTTGTTGTTGTTGTGAAATTAAGCATGGCCTCAACTCGTTGATAATCCTCACTGCATGGAAGTTGTGGAATCACCGTAATGATTGTGTTTTCAATGGGAACAACCCTAGCCTCCAGCTCATTATTAGGCAAATCCTTGAAGAGGCACACCTATGGGACCTTGCAGGCTCCTGCCCATCTAGAGGTCGCTAGTACTCTAGTAGATAATCAGATGACGGTGATTGTTGGGTCAGGTCATGGTTTGATGCAAAAGGCGCATTTGTTTCTGGTACGAGTTCGTAAGAGTGTGTTTTTGTGTGAACATGATGGGTGCGTTGTAATTTATTTGGTTTCTCCTCCTTGATGCATTGATACACAGCTCTCCTGCGTATTTCTAAAAAAAAGGTCCTCGAACTTCTCTTTCTGTGTCATATAGGTCCCAAACTTTTAAAATGCTATTTTTAGGTCCCCAGACTTGTCTGAGTGTGCCATCCAGGTCCCTGAATTGCCATAGTGTGTCATTTAGATCAAAATAGACCCGATCTATTCCAAGTCACAATGCCACATGCCACAGCGGTTGGATCCACAACTATTATTGACCGGGGCAAGAACTTAATGGCAAAGCAATCATTCCCTTACCTATTCCGCCTAAGGAGCACTAGCTTTTGACCTTGCCGCCACTACTGATGACATCATGGCCTCTGATGTGGAGGATGATGAAGGCATAAGGGTAGGGATGGCGAGTTGGCAACAGTTATGTGACGCCACACTAGATTGGAACATGAAGAGAGGGGGGAAGCATGGAGATGGAACTAGAAGAGTGAGGAAGAGCATGTAGATGGAGCGCTAGAGACCGATATGTGGGCAAGGTTGGAGCTCATTTGGACCTAGATGACACACGCGACAAGTTCGAGAACCTAAAAATGAAATTTTGAGAGTTCTGGACCTGGATGACACCTGAAGACAAGTTCGGGTACCCGACTGAGTGATACTATGAGAAAAGTTTAAGGACCACTCGTGCATTTTACTCTTTATTACTATTTATTCTCGCCCTATTTACTACATGCAAAAGAAACAGAAATGCAGGATGCATAAAATGCATCAGATCATTCTCAACATCTGAACATCCAGAAAAAAGAATGCACAACTAGTATATCAGATAAATTATTCCAGGTATTTCATTATAATTTTATTATACCTTCTCAAAAAGATCTGGCGAACCAAACAATTGGTCATGTATGGTCACAATACATTTTAGAGCAGACTCTGGTATCAGATCCCAAGTATCTTCAACAATACCATTATCCTCATCAATTCTTTCCTGAAATAAATAAGATTGTTACATCGATGTGCAACATGAAATATAGACATCCATAAAGAACTAGCATAGGCAATACCGTAATTTTAAAAAAATCATGCTCTAGTTTTTCTTCATTATCTACAACACTGCCTTCAGATTCCATATCAGAAAGTAACAGCACA